>NW_022900926.1:63959770-63974657 GCF_012274545.1 Fukomys damarensis | reverse complement strand
TTTTTTTTTTTTTTTTTTAGCTCTGGGTAGTGGTCCCTTGTGAAACTCCTGAACACTTTTGGTAGCAGATCAGTCCTGTTTTTGGTGAGTTGAGTCTGAAGGTCTTACAGGAACCACACAGTACAGGGAGAAGCACAAAAGCAGGAAAAAAAAATGATGTAATTCCACTATGATGTTACACCTCATTTAAACTGGTTCAGGACCCTTCAAATTTAGTGTCCCAGCTTCTCACTCCTAATGACCTAGGGAACTGTCATTAGCACCCAGCAAGGAAGGGTCAGCTGTATAGTTCTATTTTTTTTTTTTTTTTTTTTTTTTTTTTTTTTTTTTTAATCAAACTCAGGACCTTGTGCTTGCAAGGCAGGCAGGGCACCACTGAGCTAAATCCCTGTCACCACAGCTGTATAATTCTTGAAGATAATTGGGCAGTGAGAACATTTCCAGCAAGAAGGGTCTGTAAGAAGTGAATGTGTACTGCATATAGAAAAAAAACAGTCAGGGTTTTTGAGACCGTCATTGTCAGGTGTTTGCTCTTTGGATGAGCTGGTCCCTTGGGTGGTGTTGAGTAGAACTGCTAGATGGCATCAGGGTACAATCTGTAAGTCACAGCTTTGTTCCAAGTGCAGGTAATTTATGAGTGCTAATCTACTTTATACAATCCGAGGGCACTGAAATTAATCACCACTTAGAACTTCAAAGAGAAAATTCAGGAATGAGTTGAAAGGCACTGGAACAATTTGTATTCATACTAGATCAGTGAGGCAAGATTCAAAAGCCCAAGCGAGGTGTGGGGGTGCACACCTGTAATCCTTGCACTTGGGAGGCTGAGGCAGGAGAATCAGGAGTTCAAGGCCAGCCTAGACTAAAAACCAAAACAAAACATTGAAAAGCTAGTGTCTAGAATTAGCTGTTCAGAATTCAAAAGGGGACATTTGTTTTAACTTTGTGATTTGCAAAAAATGGGCCCACTGCGATGTTTGGAAGAAGGGAGAAGTCTTCCCCTTTTGCACTTATATATGAAGTTTGTATGACACAATACAAAACTTTTAAACAAAACAAAAAAAAATAGTTGAGTCATAGGAATAGAAAGTAGAATTAATGTCGCCAGAAACCAGGAGGGAGCACAGAAAGAGGATGGCTACTGAGTGCCAACTACGGTTATCAGTTCTACTACACTGCAGTACAGTAGGGGGACTACGGTAGCTAATAACATTGGATTGTTTTTCAAAGAAGCTATAAGAGGATTTTTTTACTGTTCCTAAGGCATAGAAATAATAAATATTGATGTGATGGAAACACTAATTACCCTGATTTAGTCATTATATTTTGTTCACATACGTTGTAAAATCACACTCTACCCCATGTAAATATACAGCTATGGTGTGTCAATTAGAAAGAAAAAAGAGGTACAACCTCTAATTGTGATTTACAAAAACTACCAAAAAGTGAGCGAACACAATCAAAAAGAGCATTTTTTAAATCTGCCCAATGGGAAGAGAAACAAGAAACCCAAAGCAAAACCTGAAACTGTGGTTCTGTACTTGCCTTCACAATAGTGCTGTGTCACAGAAAGCAATGCATGGGACAGAAGAGTGGCTATCTGAATGTTGCACTGACTAACGACACTTTTTAGCATCTTTTTATATCTCTGCATCTTCTGTTAAAAATTATTCCAGCCAAATATTGTCTTCTTAAGGAGAGAGTGATAAAGTGGTTCATTTTATGGTAAGCCTTAGTGCCCTGGTTAAAAACACTCTTGTTTTCATTGCCTTCATTCACGTCAACCACCTGAAAAACCACATTTATACTAAGCAAATTCTGGGGAATGATAAATACCAAGTTATGAGATGGAGACAAATTAGTAAATGACTTGATTTTACGTTTAAGAAGGGCAAACTGGTGCAAGGTGAAACTAGAAACAAAAAGCAGTGACTGTGCACTGAGTCTATGTTCTGCGGGCCGTGGTGTGACAGCCTAATGACAAATAACTGCAGCGATTTCTAAATGTGCAGATGTCTATCTTCAATAAAGATCTACTTTGATTAAAAAAATTGCTATTGTTTTATAAGATTTTTAAAAAATTGATCATTTAGTAACTTTGATACAATGGTGCTTCCAACCTATTTTAAATGATTCTAATTTAGCATCTTGAATACTCTGAGTAGTGCACCATCACTGTATCTGAAGGCTTATGCAATAGCCCATGACTGCTGGCTGTGTCGCTGGCCACATTTCTCAACTTAGCTCTGAGCCTAGCATCCTAGAAGATCAAGCTGTAACTAGTATATCCAGCAGCTGTGATGGTCTTGGAACTCTGCTAGGTTACATTAAGTTCTTCATCTTCATCATCATCATCCAGGTGCTTAACATGGTAACAGTGTAAATGGGGACTGAAAAATGTTTTTATGACTTCTGGTACCTTTTATAAAATAAACCTGTCATGTGGGCTATGTACGTTTTAGAAATATGACTTATTTTATAGAATTATCAAATAATCTTTCATGCCCTACTTGTTCCCCTGGCATCTGAATCCTTTTTCACAATCAGTAATGACTTCTGCTCAGGAGTCAGTGCACAGGGGCCTCCTCATATCCACATGACTCTCAACAGACCCAGTGGGCAGCACAGAGCCCTTATTTAGGACAGAATCATGCTTATATGCATGCAGCACTGTCCTTGCCAGTCTTTTTCAGGAACCCGTGTTCTCTGAGATGCCAGTGTGAAGCCCCACATGCTGGTGTGCCTGAAAGGTGAGCCAAACTCCTCACCCTCCCCACCACAGCGCCTGCCCACATCCCCAAACCCATGCATCGTCCCATGTCCTCTGGATGTGCTGGCCCAACCAAACTTTCCAGACTGCACAATGGTGTGAGCTCGAAAAGCGTTCTCCTGGACAACTGCAGAAGCCTAGCAAGTCACCTGACAACTAGCGTTTTACCACACCTGGCACAGATGATGCTCTATTTTAGGTTGTACTTTGGCATCTGGCTCTCTCCCACCTGGGACCACACCTCGTGCAGTAGCCTCACAGCAGCTGCTTATGAACTCTATGGGCACAGCTCCAGAGACAGGATTTTAGGGCGTCTACCACTCACAGGTGACAGTGCTGAAACAACTCTAGGATCTGTCAAAGCCAAGCATGCCTCAGGGTCAAGGTTTTCGCTATACTGGAGATTACTGTGGTCAGCATACTGGAATAGGTAGAACTCTTAGTTCATTCAGGCTGCCTAACAAAAATACCATAGACCAGGTGTTTTACAGAGAACAGACACTTACTTCTCACAGTTTTGGAGGATGGAAGTCCAGGATCAAGAATCAGGCAGACTGGAGCAAGTTTCTTACTTTACAGGTCAGAAGAAATGAGGTAGGGCCAGGGATTTTGCTCAGGGTGCTGCCGTCTGCCTCAGAAGCACAAGGAACTGAGTTTGATCCCTGGCATCATAAAAAAAAAGAAAGAAAAAGGAACAGTCAGAACAAATGAGTGGCCTCTTTGGGTTCTTTTTGGGGTGTGTGTGTGTGTGTGTGTTTGTGTGTGTAATGGGGGATTGAACTCAGGATTTTGTGCTTGCGAGGCAGGCACTGGGGCCACTGAACTAAACCTCTGGCCCTCTGCGTTTTTTAAAATAAAACTGCTAATCTCATTCATGAAGGCTTCACTCTCAGGACCTAAACATTTTCTCAAGGCCCCAATTCCTAACACCATCATACTAGGAATTAGGTTTCAACCCATGAATTTGGGGTTGGGGAGCAAGCCATTAGTCTACAACAAGCTCAATGTTAAAGTCTTTTAGCACCCATCTCTGTACTTCATTTGGTCACTTAATTCATCAAGCATTTCTTTCTTTCTTTCTTTTTTTTTTTTGTAACAGGGATTGAACTTGGACCTTGTGCTTGTGAGGCAGGCGGCTGAACTGCTGAGCTAAATCCCTGGCCCTTATCAAGCATTTCTGAATGCCAAGTACAGTATGTGACAGGCACTATGTAAGGACCATGTACATAAAATGAGCTAGAAACATGATCATTTCCCCACGAGTGCAGAGCAATTATTTTCATGATTTGTGTCTCTTAAGTGTAAGTCACCCAAAGCAGTAGTCAGCAGTAGTTTCACATTACTATTTCAACTGACATTTCAACTTTGCTAAAAATGTGAATTCATCTTTCTAAATTCATCTTTCAAAATGTTCAACATCACTAGTCATTCAAGAGATGCAAATGAGGGCCAGGGATTTGGCTCAGTGGTTCCACCACCTGCCTTGCAAGCAAGAGCAAGGACAAGAGTTTGATCCCGGTACCAAAGAATAAATAAAGAGATGCAAATGAAAACAACACCGAGATTCTACCTCACCCCAGAAAAAATGGCCACTATCATGAAATCAACCAATAACAAAATGTGACAAGGTTGTGGGAAGAAAGGAACCCTTCTCCACTGCTGGTGGGAGAGCAGACTGGTGCAATCACTGTGGAAATCAATATGGAGATACCTCTAACAACTAGGATTAGAGGTTCCATCTGACCCAGCTATTACCCTGCTGGGTATCTTCCCCAAAGAATTAAAAGAATATCACAATGATATATGTGCACCTATGTTCACAGCAGCACAGTTTGCAACAGCTAAAGCTTGGAAACAGCCCAATTGACCATCAACTGGAGAATAGATAAAGATGTGGATTTTTAAATAAAATGAAGTACTACTCAGCCATAAAGAATGAGAAATTAAAGACATTTATAGCTAAATGAATGCACACTGAGGCTATACTCAAGTGAAAAAAATAGAACACATATGTGTAAATATCAAATAGGTTTTTTAGCTTGAGAAATTGAAAGTAAATAAGGACTAAAATGCAGAATAGATAATGTGAAACAGGAAGAAAAGGGGCAAAGGGGAAGGGGAAATGGGAGGGGTAGGGGAAATGAAAGAAGGGAATGAAATTAATATGAGAAAATGAAAACAGTGTTTGTAGATAGGGAGGGAAGGAGGGATGGAGAGGTAGAAGGGAGGGTAGGGGAATGGGGAAAAAAATAACCAAGATGAATTATGTAATGATGCAAATTTCCAAGATGAATGACATTATATGTGTACCTTAAATGTACCAATAAAATTAATTTTAAAAATTCATCTTTCACATTTTCCTTTCTTCAGTTTTTGTATAAAAAATATAGAACTTTAAATATATACAGTGCTCCAGAAATTCTCCTCAGAACTCTAATAAATGACACAGATTCATTCTTCTGCCGGTAAAACAAATTCCACAGGGACTGGGGTGAAGGAGTTTAATCAAGTAAGACAATAAACAAGAACTTCTTTTTATTTTAGTAGAGGCTTCTGGTTCTGGACAACAATGTAACTTTAGTATCCTGTTATTTGCATTTCTCTGAAAGAAAAAGTGCCCAAACCACCGAAAACATTTTGTTAAGAAAGTAATTTCTAAATATATACCAAAAAATACTTCTCCTTTAATCTGGAATGTGCTGGGCTGACTGGAATGTTTTTAGAAGCTCATGCTTTAAGGTATTCTACTTTAAACTGAAGCCCCAAGAGCCCATTCCAAATGATTAGTGTTTCCACAGGGACTCACGACTGAAGTCAACATGCATCCCATGACAGACTTCCCAATAACTAATTTCCACAGACACGTCAAAGGAGCAGCACTTTCGCTTTTCTTAGAAGGTAGTCCAATAAACTGGGTTAATCAAAATGCTTACCTAGTTGGCACTATTTCTTTTTAAATTAAGAAGAGGACAGAGACAAAGACTCCTCCACAAGGTAGACTACCTTCTCAGGTTCACATCCTACTACCCACTACTGCACACCTTACACTCCAGCCAAACCAACCTAGGTGGAGTGAACAAGACAAGCTGGAAACAGAAATGTCAGGAAGATTTCAACAATTTCCTGGCTTAAGGGACAGCCAAAGTGACTGGAGCAGCCATGGCAGATAGCCATGCACCTCCATATTAAGACTCAGCAACATACATCACTAGAAACCCTTGTACCACACTCTTTCTGATAAATACTCCACAAAATACATATCCCTTTTGCCTATGGATTGCCCTTAAATATTCTTTCTCCAAACTTAATCAAAGAGCTAATTATTTCCTAATTTGACTACTGAAATGGCCTCCAAGCCTTTTCCCCCCTGGGTCCATCTTCTACATGAACTGATCATTGTCTTTCTATTACACAAACACAATTAAAGAAATGCTTCCTTAATGGCTCTCAATATAGTAGTCTCCAATTAGAGACAAATCCTCCCCTAATGTATGTATTGAACATGGGTGTTATGGTTTGACTGCCTTCTTTAAAACTCACCCGGAAATTTTACTGCCACTATGACAGTGTTAAGAGGTAGATCCTTTAAAAGGTGACAAATGTCATTATCTCACAAGTGGGATAGCTATCAAAGGGGGTGCCTTCCTCCCTGTCTTGTCTCCTTACCACATGATGCTTTCTGCCATGTTATGGTACAGCAAGAAGGTCTTCACCAGATGTGGTCTCTTGATCTTGGGCTTCCCAGCACCTTCAATTGAGCCAAATAAACTTACTTTGCTTGCAATTTACCCGGTCTTTGATAATCTATTTTAGCAGCAAAAGACAAAAACATGGAGCATCAAGATAACTTCAAGGATTTTTCAAAACATGAAGACAAAGGAGATCAGCTCCTGCTTTGTCACTGGGACACATACCTGACACCCACAACTGAATGGAGAGATTTAATTTGGCTCACAGTTTCAAGGGATTCAGTCTATGGTCAGCTGGCTCCAAGGCAGGGACATCGTGGCAGAGGAGCTTTGCAGAGAAAAGCTGCTCACCTCATGGCAGCTGGGAAGCAGAGTGAGGGAAAGGGGAAAGACCCAGATATGGACCCCTAAAGTCACATCTCTGTGACCCACCCCAACATACCCAGAAGTGTACTTCACTAATCCTGGCTGTTCTCAAGCCATTCAAGTTGACAATTAGCTTTAACCACCACACCCCTTGTCAACTGGATGTTCAAATGTATCCTCAAACCCAAATAAAAACAAAACAAGTTAATAATTTGGCATACTACCAAAAATATACTAGTTCTGGGGCCAGGGATTTAGCTTAGTGGAACCACGCCTGCCTTGCAAGCACAAGGTCCTCAGTTCAATCCTTGCTAAAAAAAAAAGTCAAGGGATTTCTCTAAGGCTTAAGTAAACTCTTAGCTATACACCTCTGTAAAATTAAAAACATAAATTATTTAATCTCAAGATACAACGGCACAGGGTAAAAACTCCCATTCCAAAAGGGAACAAGAGGAAGACAGAAAAGACCTGGACCAAAGAGAGACTGCAAGCCAGCAAGGAAAACACCAAGGCCCGCAGCTCCAGGTCTGGTGCCCAGGGCCTTGTGGTGGTGAGACGGAGGCTCCGTGGGGCTTGGGTAGCCCCACCCCGCAGCCCTGCCAGTTGCAGCCCACGAAGCCCCTACACCTTGGGCCGTCTGCACTGGGTCTCCATTCCACACTCCTGTCTCTTGACTCCTAGGATCTCCACTGCACTTTCAGCTTCATTCCTGCTGCTTCTGCGTCCCGCTCAGAGGCACCATGCCTGCCTTCCAGACCTTCTTTTCCAATCCAAGTGGAAGCCTCCTTGACCTCTGAATCTCGGGAAACCAATTCCTTTTAGAGAACCTTGCCAAGCAGGGGTCCCTGAGCTTCTCAATGAAACGTTTACACTTTTGCACCCTTGAGCCTGTGATGGGTAAACATCTTTACTTCTGAGATGCCCACAAGTCGTCTTTTACCTGTACAAAGTACCTGGTTTCTTGGTAATGGTGTTATCCTCTTCACCAACCACATCTCCTTTGGCTCCAACTTGGTTGTATGGAGTCTAAAGTTGAAGTTTTTCTAATTTTTCTGCTCTGCCTTGTGCTCTTGATTCTCACTATAAATCTGGCTAAAAGCAGCTAGCAATACCCATGACACAGCCAAAGCACTGGGCTGCCTTGAAATTTACTCTGCCAGATCAATGAGTCCACCACAAAGTAAAATTTTCTTTTAAAACATGTTAGTGTGCAAATGATGTTAAAACATTCTTTCTAGTAACCTTAGGACATGTGGTACTTAAATAAATGACTAAAATTTTAATTACTGAAACAGTCCCAGAATAACAGCTTCTATCTGACTTAAAGTTATAATGATCTCAGAAGGCTGTTCTTTCAGTAAATGATCAGTCTCCTACATCACCTTGACAGTTAATAAGCTAATCAGCTACAAACTAGGAAATACGCTACTTACTGTACAGACAAGCTCTGTACGTTAATAATGCTAAAAACCAAACCGAGTTTTGCCAAATCCCTGAATAACAGCTCAAGTATTTGCCAATGAACTTGAAATGCTCTTTTCATGCAGAGTGAAATAGATCTCATAATTGATTACTCTGCTTCAAGAGAAACAAGACATTGCCTGGCTTTCTTGAAGGTACAAAGAATTTCTTAGTTTCACTCAAGTATTCATCATCTTGATATAAAACATATCCCTTTATGAAAAGCTATGATTTGTTTTAACATAACTTTTCACTTAACCATTTAAAATAATTGAGTTTGAACTCAGCCTTAGCAACTTAGTAATATTCTGTATCCAAAAAAGGGCTGGGGATGTAGCTCAGTATGAAGGCCCTGGGTTCAATCTTTAACACTGAAAAAAATAATCTCTGCCTGAAAAAAAAAAAAATCTCTCTTCTCTCTACCTCCCTCCCTCTCTCTCCTTCTCTATCCCTATTTTCCAGCCTGTTAAAAAATATTTTTTGAGACAGGATCTAAATTATTAAATTGTCCAAGCTGGGTTCAAACTTGATATCTTCCTGCCTCAGCCTCCCAGAGTGCTGGGATTATAGGCATGTATCATCACACCCAGCTAGAAATTTCCCTCTAAATGAAAAAAATCATGTTTATTAAAGGGGGGTAAACTCTTGTAATTTTAATTCCTTGTATTTTAGAGAGATATGATTATTACACACTGGTACCTCAGTTCATGAACTTAAATTTGTTTTATGATTTTGGGGAAGGTGGCTGCAGTTGTTTTTGTGAGGAAGATGGTAGTGGTTGTGTTTGTCACCCAAAGTGTGGTTTATGAATGGAAGCAAAATTTTGTTGAATGCTTCTGTTTGAGAACCAAACTGTTTGCAAACAGAAGCATTCTTTAACTGGGATATTACCGTACTTTAAAAAATTACTTCTAAAATGAGGCAATGTGTTAGACCAGCTCACAGTGACTGATACATTATCTAGCCTTAGCTTAACAAAAACAAAGGAAAAGCTGATTTTGGCAGTTACTTGCACTTTTCATCTCCATTACAAAGCATACTGAGTTCAGGTTTGAGATCAGGTTTGCCTGGTAGCCTTGAAGAGTAATTTTCCCTTTTTTTTTTTTTTTTTAACATTTCCTTTTGATCCTGTCAGACAATTCATCTTTTTGAATGAGAAAGAGTGGAAGAGAGGAATGTTGACAAAGAGTCTGTCACATAAGGCAAGTTTAAATCCTAGTAAGAGAATCCACGCAGGACAAATGGAAGCATTATTCTTTTAAAAACATTATTCTTTGAAACAGTGTGTAATGACATCCTCCCCAGGGAGAGAATGATTCCTCAGAATCATTTTCTCATTCCACGAATAATGACTGAAGTACAGAGTTAAAAGTCAAACTTGTATTTTTTAACGTAAAGAATCAAAATCAGAACTACAAAAAGGTCCTCACAAGAATTGTCTGAGTTCTTGTTTTTTAATTACATACTGGTATTTATGGGAATAAAAAGGACAAATAAGAAGAAAGGCTTTTACATTAAACCTGTAAATGAGTGAATGTGTCTGTACTCCAAAACTGAGGTCAAATACATTTTCTATTTTCAAAGAACAACTATATCAGACCCCAAATCCTAAATGTAAGATAATTTATTTTTTCAGTTCTTTTTAAGCATATCAATTTCTTAGCCTTAATCATAAAACTGTGGGTTTCATCTTCAGTATTGTGTTGCTGTTACCTCCCAAAGACGTGAATGCAAGTAACTAAGAAAACTCAGTTTTTAAAAGTTTGGTGTGACTTAAATATTCAAGGTTGGCTTTTTTTTTTTTTTTTCTCCTGTATCAGGGATCAAACTTGGGACCTTGTGCTCACAAGGCAGGTGGTAGAACTACGGAGCTAAGTCGTGGCCCCTAAGTTGGCTTTTTTAAAAAATAACACTTAAAATGTTTAAACAACAAAAATGTAAAAAAGTACAGAAATTACTTCTTTTGAATAAAACACTACTTTGTAAGTTTAATTAATGCATGTCCAAACAATATCTCTCTTCAAAAATTTTAGAAGAAAAAAAAGATTTTGGAGAACATGTTACATTTTGAAGAACACAGAAGAAACACACTAGAAAAAAACCCAATTATGATCTATTTAGCAAAATAAACTTGAATAACTTTTTCTATTAAAAAAACATAAGAATCATATCCAGATTAGATGCCCCACAGTCTTTGGTATTGAAATTCAGGTTACAAAATGTTTTATTTTGAAAAGTTTAGTCAGTAGATCTATGTTTTCCATCTGTAATTGTCTTGCTTATTGAAAAGCCAAAAGTGCATTCATCCAAACACTTACATGCTTACATAGACAAATATAACCAAATATTCATTTATAGATATGCGTTTGGTACTCAAAACAAAGAAGTTTTTAGCGATCTTCTACCATCGTCTTTATTACATTATATGAATAATGATCCGGGTCCTGTAACGACAAATCCTGCCATCCATTCTTCAGACATGTATATTTCTTACAACTGTATGTTTCAGTCTTTTCTGTAATGTAGTATCTGGAAATTACTAATAGCATTAAATTAATGATAATAAAAATTGTTTTATCTAAATCTTTGTTTCTTTTAAGAAAAATACTACTTAAAAAAACAGACATTTTGTTCCTTCTAAAAGTAGTACTATGAGGACTGCTGAAGTGGCAAAGTCAGACCCTTCCAGAAACACCAGGGGACAATCAAGCTATTCTCGTTCCTTGGATACATTATTTGCTGGCTCCAATTCTGCTTTCTCTATGCTTCTTTCTTATGTGAAAAATATCTTCCCTATTTTTATTAAAATGAATCTAAGAAAAGAAATTTCAGTAACTGGAGCAACGATTATTTTTTGTGATCATAAAATGATCAAGAAATTCTTAGCTTCAAGTGCTAACACTGAGACTGGGCACAAGAGGAGTAGAGCCACAGTAAGACACAGCTATCTATCAGGAGGACTGCGTAAAGGCATCTTTGGCTGTGCAGGCTCTGGGCCCTCTGGAAATAAGTCAGTTGCATCGCCAACATGACAAAGAAAATTGCAATGTTCAGAATTAAGAACAGTCTGGTATAGGAAGCAGACAGTGTCGGGGCCCGGTGGTGAGTAGTTGTCACCACCCGCGCCTGTCCAAACCGACCTTTCATCGAGCCCCCATCTTTATGCTTTTCATACGTTACATCTGCAAAATCTAAAAGGTCTTTCATTTCCTCGTCTTCATCTATGGGTAATTCTTTCTGTGCCAAAATCTGAGCTTTCTGTCTAATCTTTTTCTCATTGACTTCAATCTGTGCAAAAATATCAGGGACAGCATCCACAAATTTATAGTGTTTGCCTGCCTGTCGTTTTTTCTTTGACTTGCTTTGCTGCTGCTGCTGCTGCTGCTGCTGGGATATGGCAAAAATCCTGTCAATGGCCTCTTCCGTCTGTCTCTTATCTGAAAATCTTAGCAGGCGTTCAGCAGTCTCCCGAAAGCTGGCTGTGTTCCGGACGCGGGACAGGATCTGTTTTTCCAGCAGCTGGAACACTGGCTTAAAATGTTGCAGGTTCTGTTCCACAATAGCAGCATAGTCCTTCACCTCAGGGACAGAGGTGCTCTTGATGGCTGAACTCTGGTCAAACAGAATCTTCTGGCGATCTGCAATGACGTGTGCAAAGGTAGACTGTCCTGCGGTTTCACCTGTCCACAGGTAAGTTGCGTAGGCGTGTTCACTTGTGGCTATGAACACATCCAGTCGCTGCCAGTCTCCATGGATGCTAAAGCTCTGCACATCCACAGATGGCCCTATGAAGAGGTACGCTGCCCGGGTGATGGGCCGACGGAGGTGCGTGGTGACATTCACATAGTTTGTCCCATTGTACGGATAGCCCCGAGGGTATGTCACTGAGGCAAAGGTTGCTTTCTCACTGTAGCCAGTATCGTCCATCCAGTACATTTTATACAGACCATCTCGCTGCCTGAGGAAAGCCCCGTGGACCCCATCTACCACGGTCTCCTCAAAAGGAACATCCACATTGTGGAAGAAACTTGCTGCGGTCTCAAGGGGGCTCTCCTCCCCCAGTTGTATCTGGTCCACAAGAAGGAGAAGCTGTGGGTGGAGGAGAATCAGATTCCTCTGAATGTTCTTCAGCTTCAGCTGGGGGTTGTAAGCGTGCACAGCTTCTCCTCGGATGAACACCACCCCACCTTTCTCCACGGCTGCAACCACTCTCCCCTGGGAGCTAGCTGCCAGGTCATGCTTATATTTAGACCATTTTGATGAGCAGTCTTCTGTGACCTGACCTTCCCAGGGGGAAAAGCAGCTCTTTGACACTGCTGGAGAAAACATCAAAACGTTGTTGAAAAAGGTGTACTTTGGCCCGTAGAGAGCCTCAGTAATGAAAGGTACACCATTGGGAGCAAAAGTAAATGAGTTCTGGTCAGGATGTTCATGCCCTGCATTAAAATTCCTCCATCCTTTGATCCAATCTTTGTATTTATTTCTGTGGACAATGTCATATATTGCACGTCCCCCAAGCTTCCCTGACTTGAAGGAAAGGAAAGATCGATTGATTTCTGCAGGCAGTGCACTTCCGTAAGTCACAACCCCCCAGTCTTCAAAATAATGCAATGCAGGGGTGCCGAAATCTTGAGGGGGAACTGATTTCAGGGTGGCATCATACCTAAAGGGGTGAATTTTTAAAAAATTAAATGGTTTTCTGATAGAAGTGGAAATAACTCACCAGAACTGTGCTGCTGCATGATAATAAAGCCAGGTGTAACAGCATACAATGCTACCCAGAACCATGGTTGGGCCCAGTATTGTGGGCATTTCTGAAAACACACAGGTAACCGGCATGCACAGGGAAAACCAGCGGGGAGCAGGAAGGAGTGGATCTTCACGACTCTGAGCCTGGGGTTTGAGATGGAACTGACTCCTGCTGCTGACCTTTGCAAGGACCTTCTTCACTTGACAATGTCAGCTGCCCCCCAAGTCATAGGGGCTCCCGGACAACCATTCCATCCCCATTTCTAGTTGAAAGGCTCCTATTCTAGGAAACTTCAGGCTAGGATCTGGACTCTGACAAGCCTTGAGTTATAATGAAGAACTGGTCAGAACTGATATCACTGAATTTTTGGTTTGAATTAAGTTTGTCCTGTAAAAAGATATAAATTAAAACAGTGTAGAACTTCATACATGAGATACAATTTATTGCCACTTTTTCACCTAAGAATATAAATATGAAATTCCAAAAAACTATCCAATCTTGGAGGGTTTATCATTGTAGCTACCACTGCCTAGGTCAGATCCAAAGAACACACTTTGCTTTGCAGATTATGCCATGCTTCTTAAATACTATGGTAAATGTTTAATGTTAAAATAATAATTAAAAATTCAATTCTTACACTAAGACCATAGGTTTTTTTTAAATCAGAAAATTCCAAGAAAATACAAACGAAAATGATTGTTTATTTTTGATTTGGGGTAACTGCCTTGAACTATCGTATGATTTCCTGCTCAAAGGAAGAGAGGTGGACACATATTATTAGCTCTTACTTACTTTCTCCTACTGAGTCCATCACTGGCGGTATAGTTACTGTTACGGGCATCTGACTTTAGACATTTCATAGAGTTTCAGTTTCAGGACGTCAGAAATCATGTTTCTACTGAGGTCCTGTTAATGTTGGTATCGCTGATGTGATTTAACAAACGCAGACACAAACTGAACTGGCCATCTTTCTCTTTCTTTTTGGTAGGTTTTGTACACTCATGTAAGGGAAGACTGTTAAGTACAGTTACTCTCAGCATTCATCTGACTCCTATAGTCAGCACTGTGGTTTGTTGTTTACTTATGAGTAAGCGAACACACTATTAAGTAATTCCTCCATATCCCTGAAAGAAGTATGTCAACATACTTAGTTCTTTTGTGAAAATACAGATTCTACATTATTAATACTTTTCTAGTTTAAACTTTGAAAAAAAAGAATGAAAAGCAAATTATAGAAAGCTTGGTTTGGAGTTGTCTATAAATTACAAAGTCTCAAATAGACACCAAGGATTAATGATTATCTGGTTTCTTATAACTTTGATTTTCAACTTACTGGATGCCAACAATATATTTGGCAATACTTTCAAAGGAGATCCAAGCTTCTCCTTCTGGGCTTACAAGATTACAGCCAAAAAAAATTACATGGTCCTTTTACTATCAAAGTGAAGTTGTTAAACACTTTTAAACACTCTTCAAAGTTTAGGAACAGCTTTGCTATTAGAAGATTATAATGCTCCATTTACCAAAACAAAATAAAATATTTCACTACTTTTTTCTTTTTGATATGCTCATCAGAATAATTTGGTCTAAGTTTTGTGGGGTTTTTTCTTATAGGATTTTTAAAATGATGCAAAATCAAATCATGCTAATGTATGAAAAAGGACATCTCTAAGATAAGAGCAGCAAGAATTGTGTGTAGCAATTAGATTTTTTTTCTTTTTTCTGGTTTTTTGAGACAGGGTCTCACTATGTAGTTGAGACTGACCTGGAACTCACTATGTAGCCCAGGCTGGTCTCGAACTCACAGCAATCCTCATGCCTCAGCCTCCCAAGTGCTGGGATTAGGGATTA
>NW_022900926.1:63918335-63959441 GCF_012274545.1 Fukomys damarensis | reverse complement strand
TCCCAAGTGCTGGGATTACAGGCGTGTGCCACCATGCCTGGCCGCAATTAGATCTGAAATGCAAAGAGATGTTTTGAGCAGAGGTTCACACACTGTGCTAAGTGAAACAGAAGCTATACACATATAAGTGATAAGGGAAGGGATTTAAAAGGCTTCAGCCTGGTTTTTCTTTTTAAATACAAAAAAGGTAGTGCACAGCACAGACAATACCCCAGGTACCAGTTCCCTATGAAGCCCGCCCACTGTGTCATACCAGAGGAACTCCGTGTGCAGAGTGCACCAGCGCTGCCCTTTGGATGGGGTTCCTGGACCTTCCACCACACGGTTCCTTCTGATCTGGTCAGCCAGCCAGTTTCCACTGCCATTACGCATGACGAATTTATCCAGGAACACTAACTGGCTTTCTGGACCGTAAAACCAGTTGTAGTTGGAGTCTGCAATAGCCACAGTTCTCTGAAACCCTGGAGAAAGAAGTTGGAAAGAATTGACATGTCTAAAACTATCTACTCCTATAAAGATCTACACAAGATTTCCAACCAACTTGCAAACTATAATCAATTGGGTACCTGGATAAATGTAAATAAAACCACAATGTCCACATTCTATCCATGCCATTAATCATAATTCCCCTGAAAGTCTTCCACAAATCTTGCTGGGAAGTTTGTATTTGTGATATGGCAACTTGTTACTGGTAACAAACATGCCATGCCTATCAACGTGTATGCACATTGCCCTCCTTCCTCATTTTCCAGTGTGCATGCTAGGATGACCATGTGTGCATCTATGCTTAGACATTTTTGGGTCAATAAGGTCCTGAGCCTGCAATGCGTACCAGCTCTCCCCCAGCTCAACTTGCACTGCAGGCCAAGACAATAAATGTTGCTCCCATGCAGCCTCCAAGAAAGTGGATGTTATCTGGTGTATCAAGTTCCAGATAAAAACATAATTCCCAAAACAGAGTCCGGCAGCATGTACTGGTGGAAGTTAAAGAAAATGCAGGGATCATAAAGTCAGGTATCATCAATGGAATAAGCAAGAAAAACAAGAAAGACTGGATATGCTCCAGTTACTCTTTAAAAGGAAGGATGGAAGCAAACTCTGGGCCAGACAGAAATAATCGTTAGCAGAACATCAAATGGAGAAAAAAATTAATAAATAAAAATAAAGAATGCAGTTGAAAAAAGATTGACAAAACAGAGAATTTCTTCTAAAATGATACCATGATTGTATTCACATTTAAATTAATGATTTCACTTTCTAACAGTTTAGTAAGTGCTCTTCCAAGTTGTCTTATAAAATGTGATATTCCAAAAATCACATTTCAGTCTGTGAGTTTCCTTGAAAGCAGAGGATGTTTTATTTCTCTTTAAATCCCCTGCCTTCTATGATACCTGTCTTAAAGATGTTCAGAAGTTGGCTGAACTTTTATGCACAATAGCCTTGTAAAGGCTCTCCCTAAAGGTGCTCCGAATGCTGTTCCAGTTTAGGAAGGAGCCCACACACAGTTCCTAGCTGACCCAGCCCCTCAGGTGGCTCTTACGCCTTAGCTCAAATTACCAAGTGCTAGGAACTAGGAAACTCCCTTGCTTTATTTATTTATTTATTTTTATTTTTTGGTACTGGGGATCAAACTCAAGCCCTTGTGCTTGTGAAGCAGGCAGCAGAACCACTGAGCCAAATCCCCAGCCCAAGCTCCCTTGATTTAAAGGTACAGCCTTTGTTTATCAAGATGAACTTGCAAGAAAGACTTCTGCATGTCTAACAAGCAATATAGTAATGTGGTTCTTAATGTAACCCTAAACTGAATCTTAAAAATTTGCTCAGCAGTACTTTTTACAACTAATCTAATACAGGAAATTCTATCTAATCCATGTATAGAGCAAAAAGATTTAAAATACTGGATTCTTTGTTGTAGGTCTAGAATGATCAAATAATAATTGTATTTCCTGAGGGAAAAATCCATCCTGATAGAAATTTACTTTCTAACCTTTTCTAATATCTGTTCTATTTCAGAAATGAGGAAAGTTTCTTTCCTAGAAATGAATAAATTATTAAATCTAGTTCTTTCAGAAAGCTAAACTACACAGCAACACAAATTAGAAGTTTTATAGCAACTGTGTTTTTTGTTTTCATATTCTATACTATTTCAATCAAATATTTAAAGAAAACACTAAAATACATACATATAACCTTTCATTTTTTGAATCATTTCAGCAGTGTTTGGAAACAAAATTAAACAAATTTAAATTTAATTTAAAAAATTAAAAATTACAATAGGACTGATCAGGGATCACAGAAAAAGGAAAATTGAAAAATAACTATTAATGTTTATACTTTATTTAAATTAATAAAGTAAGTTTATGAGCCTTTATGTTTATATTGAAAGTATATATATTATACATCTTATATTGTACATAAAACATTAATTATATGTGTATATGTACATATATAGTAATTCATATTATATATTCTATATTAGCATTAAGGTTTTATATATATGTACTTACACACACACACACACACACACACACATATACACACACACATATTAAAAAAAGTATTGTGGGGGATAGAAATTATATTTCAGGGCCAGGGATTTAGCTCAGTGGTGCCACCGCCTGCCTCACAAGCACAAGATCCTGAGTTCGATCCCCAATACCAAAAAGAAAAAAAGAAATTATATTTGATTATGTTCCAAGCTTCATAATACCCAAATCACAATTCTTCATGTTAGTTTCCAAAATGTTCCAGCTATATGTAGCTCTCGAATTCAATTTTCCTTTGAGATTTTATATATATATATATATATTTATATATATATAATATCTTTAAATCCAGTATGACAAACCTCACAGACCTCATTTTCATAATTTAAAAATTTATAATTGTGTAATACTTTCCCACTTCTGCATCCTTACTATACCTGGCAAGATGGTTCTGTACATAAAGGCAAAGTGTCGTTTAAGCCAAGGATGGCCAAAGTGGTTGATGCCAAAGTGCCTCTGCACAAGGAACAGATACTGAAACAGAGATCTGGTGGTATAGCTGCCATAGGCCACCCCTTCATAGAGGGAGCCATCAGTCACCTCCCGGAGCAAGACGAGAGATTTCTCCATGATGGTCAGAACTTGTTTGGTCCACAAGTATGCCTCCTGGAGATATCCTGGAAAGTAAAACAAGTACAAACAGTGACTAAAGGCACAAACAGCAACTCGGCTAAGCAAAGCCCACTACAGTATCTGATCAGTTTATATTACTACAAATTCCGTTTTGTAAGACTCTTGCTTGTTAACATTATAAATGATATCTCATTAATAGAGGTCAATAGCTGAGTCCTTGATATAAATTAAGATGCTTCTGTATACAGGTTACTTATTAATTAAATGGTAATAAAAGTCGTTCTCCACTCTTTAAAATCTGTACCATCTGTAAGATTACAAACTGAAGGTAATTTTGTAAGACAAGTTTGTTCCTTGAGGCTCCTATTCATTTTTCCTAAAATCTTCTTGAAAATTCTTTTTGAAGTGTATCACTTTGTAAAACTTTCACTGATGTTTTGTAGGGTTTGTAATAAGCTAGAAAATACTCTAAGTGCTACGCAGACAGTATTTGATTTGCATTGTCATTGTACCTTTCATGTTTTTATGCTGAGATTCTACAGGGTTGGAAAAGGCAGTATATAGTGGGCTGACAACCCACTGAAATGGAACAGTGAAAACACTCAGCCAGGAGTCCTGAGTCTGCCAAAAACTGAGCTATGTGATTTCATTCACGTGCTTCTCCAACTGGTCACACTTTTTAATCTCCCTACAGAAAATTTTAAAGTCTACAAAGTTTGATGAAATCTTTTGGAGTGAGATATTCAGGCATTTAGGCAATAGAAACAACTCACATTTCTGTAACATTCATAATTCTCACAGCACTGAATAGAATGTTAATCTTTTAACAACCTGATTATGCTTTGTTACCCCCCCAAAGTACAGATTGATTTGGCATATTACTGGAAAGGAACAGAACCCTGATCTAAACCTAGGGCTCTAGATTTAAGGTTTTGCTGTTTGGTTTGATGGTTTTTAAAACATCCAATGCCTGGGAATAAAATGAAACTGACTCCTAATCTGGTAGAGCCTTATGGCTTTACTCCCATAAATGTGTATAGCCTCACTGTTGCCGCTCTACCAGAGCCCATGTGGTGTACAGATTGTAGGGATCCTATGGCCCCAGGGACCACCAGCTCTGGGCCTAAAACCAGGTCCCTGCCTGAGACCCCACCCTGGCTCATGGAGACAGCCGCGTTCTTGGTGTGGCTTTACAGAGGTGACTCTTACTGCACTTGGGCTCCTTCTGCCACCCTATTCTGCGCTGGACATGGTTGGTCTTGTTCCTGGTTTTCCATTTCCATCTTCTGTCCTTTGGGTTTCAAATGTCAGTCATCTGGTTTTTCCTCTCCATGTCCTCCCTTTCCAGCCAGATCCTGGTGAAACTGATGCTGCTGTTTCCTGGATGTCGCACTACCTGGTTTTCCTTGTTTCTTTTTAGCACCCTGTTTCAGTAATGTCTACTGGAAAGACTTTGTAAACTTCAAATAAGGTACTGTCAATAAGGTACTGATATTGTTAACTGACATTTTCCTTGAAGATTTTATTAGAAATGGTGTCTGATATGACAAAGGACAAAGTTAGACCTGAGTAAAATCTGTTCTTGAATAATCTATAAAATGCTGATTAATTTTATGGAGATATAAACAAGAGTTACCTACTTTTAGATTTTCCAACTCCAATTATGTATTTAATATTCTAATAATTCATTGTGATCTTGTTTTGGAGGGCAAATATAGGGCTTGAACTCAGGACCACGCAATTGCCAAGCAGGCGCTGTGCAGCTGATCTACATCCCCAGCTGTCCACTGTGATCTTAGAGCTGCTTTTCTTAAATACCTTAGTCATTTATATATTCCCACAGAAGTTATAATTAAGTTAGAATTACAAGAAAAAAGAGAGCAACAATGACAATTATGAAGTGTGTTGATGCAAAGTTGCTATATTATCCATGAAAGATCATTTTGACTTCAATGATCTAGCCTGGTTGTTTTAAGTCTTTAAAGAAAAAAAAGAATAGTAGTGTTGTAATTCCTATTTGTGTGCTAAGAATATTCTTTTCAAACAACAAACCACCCGTTTAGCTTTTTTTCAATTTTTATTATAAATACATTCCTCGTGGGGAGTTGGTTCATGTACAGAGTACATCTTAATTCTTTTTCATTCCCTTTCCTTCCCCTTCTTTCTCACTCCTTTTATCTCTTGGTCCCCTTCTCTTTTGTAAAAGATCTATTTTCCTACTTCCTATTATCCATCTTTCATTTTGCTCTTTATTTGTATTTTGCATTTCTCATAGTCCAGGCTGGTTGTTTTCATAGAGAAATTCTCTAGAAAAATAAATACTCATCACTGACTATGCTGTAAGAAGATGGCCTGGATCATCTAGGCCATAATTAAGTCAACTTTGGGCTAATCTAAGGAGAGGAAATTAAGAAAGGGATACTCCTTAATTAGCAAAGTAACCCCCGGGCATGGCTTCACCACAGGGCTCAGTTAGGATCCAGCATCACATGTACCTAGGGACAGTCACAAAACACTGAGCTCACAATGCAGACGCTCTGACCGGTGTTGGCTTGGGCGCTGCCTTGGCCTGGATGTGACTGATCACACGCACCTTGGTTCATCAGAACAAGACTTCCCGTGAGCAGAGCCATGCAGTTGGTGGGCTGATGATTGTGCAGGTACTGAAAGCCCCATCCTCTCCTGTAGGATGTTTCATACATATATCCCGAGGCATTGGCAATCACTTCAAGAAACCTCTCCTGCTGCATCCTGCTCAGGTAGTTGTACAAGAAGTCATAGGCGGTGGCAAAACCCACCAGGGAGTGAGCAAGCGGGACTTCATCCCATGGAGCATCTTTCACCAACCTGTAGAAATGAACAGACCGTATCAGTGACTGCACCAGGGCTCACAGCTTCCAACAGCCTGACGCATCCATTTCCAGAACTTTGGGGCACAAATGAAGACATAATCCAACAGGCTACATGACACCAAACCGACTAGCTTCCACATTAGACCCACACAAAAATCTACCTCCTGTGAAAAGTAGTTCACACTTTTCTCTCCTACGCTTCTGGCAACTTTAAGACTTTAAGAATTTTTACTTTTGATTTTTGTACTCTTGGTGAAAAGCAGTAGAAAATATTCAAAGAGATTTAGAGCACAGAGCACATAATGGCAAAATTTCCTGGAGTCCGCACCTCTCCAGAGCCCAGCCTTCCCCCTCACGCGCATAACATGTACATCAGTCTCATTTCCTGTCACTGGGCAACATGGTGTTTGCAGTCCATGTTCTCTCCATCAGGACAGACCTACTGCTTAACACCCGGGTGGGAAGAGGGCGAAAGGCTGAAGAGAGTGAGCAGGATTTGATTCTACCGCAGAATTCCTCTACCTTATTCGTTCCCATAAAATGAACTGCACACTCTTTAAGGTTCTTCAAACATCTTCCAGGTGATTTTTTAGGAAGCCAAATCTGTTTGACTAGTTACACTATTCTACAAGTATTTTAGTAGTATGTGGCCTGCATTAAAAAGGAAGCAAAAAAAAAAAGGATCTTTCACAATCAGAACTGTAAAGAATTATCTAGAAAACCCTGCTCATCTGTTCAGGATGTTTTTGAGAGATCTCTAAGACAGGGAAACAAACAAAGAGTACACTGCCTGAGGAAGCAGACGAAACCCCTCAGGGATTAAATTCAACATCCTCCGTTTTGGCAATCGGTGAAGACTTACCTGCCTTATCCTCTTTCTCAGAATGTTTTAAAATCCATTAAACATAGGCAAAAGAGGAGATCCCATATTTTGAAATATAATTATCAACACACATGTTTTTAAAATAATAATGCAGGTAGGTGCTTTAAGTATTGAATATTAATTATTTGTTTACAGTGAGGATACTAACTACCGTAACTTATAAATGCTGACTGGCATGTAGTCAGATATTTGTAACAACTGTAATACAATAGGGAAATACCTGTGTAACAGTATTTCCCAACACTACTGCAATTGTTCATTTCTATTCCTGATTGGAAGACATGCTAAGTATTAGTTAGAATTAGTGAAAATTAAGATGCAGCATTTCCCCCAAATGAACCCCATACACTCTAGGTGCAGAATAGTTTTAAAATATTCTGAGTCCCTACTCCAGACTCTATTCTTTAGAGGTTTACACCAGTAATACCATCTCAGTGAGGCCTTCCCTTGTCACCTTGTGAGAATTTCAGCAACTCCTCCCACAATATTTCACCCCCTTCCTTGCTTTTCTATCTCCTTACTATGTGTGTGTGTGTGTCTGTCTATGGATTTACACAGGTATCCCTTACTAGAATTTGTTTTAATAAAAAGAGACAAGCCTTTAACAGGGCCTGTGCTGTAGTACGGGTGTGTGCGTGGAGGGTCAGTACACAGGAGGGAACCCTCCTAGACTAAACCTAAGAAGTAGCCGGGGACTGCTGCCCTGTTAGAATTTAACTCCTACAGGGACAGGACAGTTTTTCCTCTGTTGTATGCACAACCAGACTCCACTAAGATAGTGGAAGGTACATAAAGGAGTTTCTATACTTTTGGAAAGAAAGGAAAAATGAAGGGGTAAACCTATAAAACCAGGCAATACTACTGACAATGATCTTGTGATCATTATGAAATCAGGAACTGGAGAGCTACCTTTTCATTTAGAAATAATTACGTGTTCAGTTAGCTGCCCTGGTGATACAGCCTGGTACTCAAAAGACTAAGACTGATGAGTTTCTAAAGCATTTTGTCACAGAAGCAAGTCATATACTTGCTGGTGTATACATACTGCTTGTAAGCCAACAGTGAGAACGTGAATTAATTCCCTACTTCTGAGGAAGAAAACAACTCAAACTGCATGCTCCTGGCTAGGAGCTGAGAACATGTTTTTCACAGACTTGTGGTAAGTGGTGAGACAGAGAGATGCTCAGCCCTGTGTCACTACACTATGTCCTGATTATCCATAAATGACGGTCTATACACCTAGCCATAGCTGCTGTCAACGAACTTCTTCCACTTATTAAAACCACACACAGCTGAATAACTGGTGGGTTTATTTTTTATGGATACAGAACATCTGATATAAAGTCAACCTTCTTGAAACACTGTGCAAAAAGTTTTATGTAAATTTTTATGCTTCAACATATAATTTCCAATTCAACAAGACACTAACGCACCAGTAAAAAAAATATTTCTGGTACCTTCAGGTGTATCACAGTATTCTAAAAGCTTACCTGTAATAGCTATAGTCCTGAAAAGTTTTCTAGATCTGTTACAGATACATCTTACCCAGCCTCAGAAACAATGTGCAACAGTGGAAGAGAACACATTTTATAGTCACGAGCAGAGCAATCTGCTCCTAACCCAGAGGTGGCAGCATGAAAGTATCTACACTGAAAGTGACATGAACCAGGGGTTATCAATTCACTGAAAAGGCCAGTGAAGCAGGGAGTCATTTTTTTCAAAAACTAATAGATTAATTTATAAATTTTGCTTTAACTTAAAATATATTTATTTATATACAGTCAATAATTTGTTGAAGTGAGTCAGAGCCTGCTGTCTGTATACGGATCTACAGATGGAGCTTCTCTGTTCTTCACGCAAAGAATATATACAGCACATCATCACAATTTCCAGCTTTGGTTTCTCCACAACACAGAAAGAAACTAAAGATACTTGTGAAGGAATGCAGTTTTTTTTGTTTTGTTTTGGCACCAGGGATTGAACTCAGGTCCTTGCACTTGCGAGGCAGGCAGCAGAACCACAGAGCTTAGGAATGCAGATTTTTAAAGAGTTTTCCCTTTATCTTTTACAAGTCTCATTCACACTAAATCATGATAGCAATTTTTAAAGTAAGTTGTTCCAAAGCATTGAAGTTGGCCTTAGAAACACTAATTCTTTTTCTTTTTGAACTCATGCTTCATTTATTTACACAATATTGTTAAAATTGCATAATTATAACTACGAGTGAAATGGGCATTAATGGGCTACAAAAGAGCAGCTAGCTCAGCTCTCAATTCAGTGTACCTAAGCACCTCCTTCACTAAATCAGCGAGAACATCAAAGGAGATTTTTAAATTGTACAGCTAGATGTGTTGACATGTGAAAGGCTAATAACTCATCAACACTCAAAGTCACAAAGGCATGATGTTCCACAACCACTGTGGATAAATCATTCTAAGTGAAAAATATACCAATGGATTTTTTTCAGTCCCCCCACCCCCGGTATCTGGGATCAAACTCAGGCCTGTGTGTTTGCAAGGCAGGCACAGGCATCACTGAGCTAAATCCCCAGCCCTCAGTTTTTTTTATTAGTACACCTGCAGTATGTAACGTTTACCTTCCCTGAGTGGATTTAGTACATGTACATAACACAACTCAATTCTTTTTTCATCTCCTTCTCCTTCCCTCCTTTCCCACAGACTCCATCTCTTGATTCCCTTCCTCCTTGCTATTGTCTATCTTTGATTTTGCACTTTATTTGCACTTTATGTGGGTTTCTTATATAAGAGAAACCATGAGATATTTAGGTTTGTGTGTCCATTTCATTTCACATTATGGTCTCAAGCTGCATCCATTTCCTACAGTGAAACTTGATGTAAAAAAATATGGAAAATTCATTAACATGGTTTGAGATTCCCCATGCAACTGATTCTTAGGTACCGCCACTGGTCTAGCTTTAGTGGATAATCAAAGAGGGATAGCCTTAATTACCTAAAAATATTAAATACTCCTTTTCAGTCAACTATGCATGTGAAGTTGTGATTTTCCTCATCTGCTTTAACCAGAACAACAGATTATAACAAACTGAATGCAGAGGCAGAGGTGCAAGTTTTGCAAAAATGCAAAATACTTTTCTTCTCAGGAAGTGTTTTGTTTTTAAAATGTTTTTCCCTAAAACTGTTATTCAGGATGCTCTTACTCTTTCAGTATCATAGGATGCTCTATTTTAATAGCATAAATATAAACCAATATTTTTAAACTTTTGTTTTCATATTTAATATGGTAAATTTCACTATAACCTAAGTAAATAAAAATTTTTATGTTCTCCTTAATTTTTATGTATATAAAAGTTTGAACACTTGAGTCCAAAGTTTGAAAACTTAAGATTTTTCTTTCATTTTTTTTTGCGGGGGGGGTGGGTACTGGGGACTGAACTCAGGACCTTGTGCTTGCAAGGCAGGCAGGAGAACCACTGAGCTAAATCCAGAGTCCAAAGTTTGAAAACTTAAGATTTTTCTTTCATTTTTTTTGCGGGGGGGTGGGGACTGGGGACTGAACTCAGGACCTTGTGCTTGCAAGGCAGGCAGGAGAACCACTGAGCTAAATCCCTGGCCCTTGCTTAAGATATTTTCAAAGGTGAATTTATGTGAGGTACACTGATCTGGATACAGAAAATGAGTTTTAATTTGGTTTGGTTATCACAAAATGCAACTTCCATGAAGTAATTTGTAACTATAAAAGGTAGAAAAGAGGAATAAATATCTTTCCAAATATTAGCAGTATTATTAACCCAGATTTTAACATTATTATATCAATAGACTTCTTCTATTCTTGTAAATGCTTCCTGATTATATACAGAATAAAACAATAGACAATCCAAGAAGTATGTATTACTTAAAACTTCACAGCTTATGCGACTGAATAGCCCATAAAATGAAGTCTAATAATGATGTTGGTATCTGCTTTTATATAGATCTGAATTTAAATTGTTCAAATGATTCCATTTAAAAATTTACCAAATAGTTTTGACAGTCTACAGAAATTTATCTATAGATGAATACTTAGCACTACAGGAATATTACTGTCATGATACTGAAGTGCTGTCCTAGCTTGGGCTTCCGTAATGGAATTCCACAGGCAAGGCAGCTCCAACACCAGACACATACTGTCACAGTTCACCAGGCAGAAGCCTGAGATCAGGGTGACAGCACATTCAGGCCGGGCGATGCTCTCTTCCTGCTTTGCAGGTGACTGGCTTCCGTCTCAGTGTGCGCTTCCTTACACGGCCTCTTACGAGGACATGAATCCCACCATGAGGCGCCCACTCTTATGAGCTCGTGTAACCCTAATTAATAAAGCCTCCATCTTCGAATACATCCTCAACAGGGGTTAGGTCAAAAGTAAGAAGGCTCTACTATCTGTTAAAACTTTCCAACAAAGCAGCAAACTAAATTAAAATGATCCCTCTTCTTTTTCTCATTTCAGACTAATATAAAGTACAATTTATAAGTTATAAAGCCTTGTTTAGTACAACATAAAACAGAAGATTTATAATCTGACTTTGGACTAGTCTTGGAACTACATTTTAGAAAAAATGAAAGAAGCTTACAGAGAATTATAAAATTAAATTCAACACAACAGCAAACGCCTTAGAAACACCCACGTATTAAATTGAAAGGGCAGAACAGGCCACCTTTGACACACACACACCCCTCCCGCGCTGCAGCTGGGTCCAGGGGACATCACTGGACCTCCTCCTGTACTGTGCTGGCAACACCACCAAATTGCCAAAATAAGGTCCATTCCTCTTTTAAAATCTAAATTGGGGTACTAATTCCGGAAGTCTCCTTCCTGAGACAGTAACTTGACAGAAAGTCATCCAACTTTCAACTGAGTGTCTTTGTGTAACTGGAAAAATCTCTAATAAATTACGAGTCATATATTACTCCCCCCCTTTTAAAAACACAACTAGTACAGCACTGATTCATCTTTTTTCCCCTCATTTTAAATGTGAATCATAACCACGGATGCTAAATGTTAGTAATATGTTAAACTTTTTAAGTAATTGCTATAAAATTTATCCAAGCCAGGAAGTGGATTTCTAACCCATATGGCCTTGCATGTGAAGCACACTGGGGCCTTGGGACTGAGAGATTCATCAAGAAGAGCAAGGCAAGCCTGACCCCAAGGCTTGGAATGGGAGCCAGTAACCCGGACAGCTTATTCAGCTAACATGTGGCCTGGCCTTGTGTCCATATTCAAACCATTTGATCCAGTGGCTAAGGCCACACCAGCATTATCAAGCAAGTACAGTATTTATAGTGGGAAGGAAAGAGAAGCTGTACTTTATGTTAATGAAGCATATAGTACATGCCAACTCCTTTACATACTTTATTTCACCTTCCCAACTCAATTACATATTATATCCCCATTTTACAGATTTGGAGAAATGATCTAGATAGGAAAGTAATATGCTCAAGCACTTGTGATTATAGTAACTGGTAAGCCAACAGTGGAATCCAGAACAGTTTTCATCTAGAATTGCTTTTACTTCTAACTGGTAAGGAGAAGCACTGCCATTCAAAGAAAGTCATCAAGTTTGTCAGTAAGTACCTAGCAGAAGAAAGTGTCAGCATCAGCAGACCTCCTAAGAGCTAGACAGAAGAATATTCTTGCTGAAACACAAGAAGGGTCTAAATGCTGCCATTTTATTGACAGCAAGACGTCAATTCTGCAAAGAGGCAGATATTAGAAGAGACTCTGTGAGGGACCAGGGATTTAGTTTAGTGGTGCTGCTGCCTGCCTCACAAGCACAAGGTTCCAAGTTCAATCCCTGGTACATCTATCTATCTATCTATCTAGATCTAGATCTAAATCACAGCATCTCTTCAATCTAGATCTAGATGTAGATGTAGATCGAAGAGACGCTGTGATTCTGTAATCATATGGTTTCTTTAGTCCAGGAAGCATGTATAATGAGTTGTCCTTTTTCAGAACTAACTTTGGGAAAAACTCTTTTTGTATACGGCAGCAGCTGCTAGAAACATAACAATATGACAAAAGAAAGTTGATTATATATTAAGATACCTTTAAGGAAAGTAACTTATCAGCCCCCAAATGTAAAGGATCATTTTCTCCCACAATTTATATTCTATATTGATTAAATCAGTAGATTTAATATTGCAGAATATTACAGCTTAATTTAATTCAATATCCCAATTATTAAATGTTAAAATACAGAAATTAAAACTAGTATTTTTTACTTACATGAAAAGTATTCTAGATATTTGCAGATAACAGTGAGTTAATCTCAGGGTCAAAATAAGCCAAGTTAATAAGAATAAAATGTAGAGTAGAGCTATTAAATGAGAAAAGGCACTGCTATGTCATTAGTCCAACATTTATCCTCTGAGATGAGGTCTTGTTTTCCAAATGTCCAACCAAGAATGCCACCCGAGCATCATGTATCTAAATGGCACCAAACAGCATTCATAATTATAATCCCTTTTAACTGACAAATGGGTTGGTGTTCACCCTTGAGGTGTCAGCATAAGGGAAAAATACAATAAAATTTACTCAAACTCACTAGAAAGACTTCTGTTTAGTAGAAATGGCAGAGCTCAAAGGACTAGGGTAAAAGCAGGTTTGTACACCAAATTCCAATGGCAAATTTTGAAAGCGTCTTTTGCACACATGTACCTACACTGTTCACGTGAGTGTAATGAAATGATTTTTTTCTCTTGAAAAACTGGCTTAGTATTTCACATCAATGTACTTTACATTTCTGTCCATAAAACTTAACATATGTTTCAGAGTATTCAGCTGGGCAAATTTATTGCTGCTATCACTTCAGCCAAGACTATGCAGGCATCCAGTGAGCACGTGCGGAACCAAACCCAGAAGCAGTAGATGTGATGGTGAGAAGAACCGAACACACACACAGCAGCAGCCAGGGTGCAATGGCCCTTCCAGGGAAGAAGCAATGATTTGTACATCTGGACCTGACAGCAATTCACCAATTATAACAACTGTCTGAATCTGTACATGTTTGTTTATTAATCTTTCAGTATTCAAGATAAATTTTGTAACACGCAACATCAAAACCATGCCATCCATCCCAGACCTAGCAGGACTAAGAGTAAAGAACTCAGTACTCTGACATCAAGCCTTTCCTAAAGGTTGAGCCACACTGTTATCAATCTACCACTGTTAATCAGAAAGTTCCCCCACCACACACAGAGTGGATGATCTGATGTTTAGAGGATGTGATAGGCAGAACAATGTCCACAGCCTAGTCCTGATCATCTATAAATATGTTCTCTTCCACGGCAGGAAGGATTTTCCAGATGCAATTAAGGGCCTTGTGATGGGAGAATATCCTAGACTCTACAGAGAGACCCAATCCAATTATGAACATGGGTCCTCGAAAGCAAAGAACCCTTCATGGCTGTGGTCAGAGGAAGAGATGATTACACAGGAGCAATCAGAGATATGATATTACTGGCTGTGGATGTGGATGTGGGTGTGGGTGTGTGTGAAAGAGAGAGAGAGAGAGAGAGAGAGAGAGAGAGAGAGTTATCTTTACTATTAAGATATTAGCAAGAAAGCATATTCCCACTTAATGTATTTCTACAGGACAGCTAGAAGACACTGATTCCTCTCATCAAAATGTAAATCTGAATATTTTGCTTACATCTCTCCCTGTGTGCTCATTTCTGCCCCTCTGATGCCAGCCTAGTGATGAGTCCTAGAGGTATTGTAACGATTCCAAGTCCAAGATGCATCTTTCCTATCAATTACAACAAAAAGATAGTTAAATGTGGTCTAACTCACTACCTCTACTTTTTATGGTACACTGTCACCCCCTGGCATCTATAAAACTTACATGCTGTGCAATAGAGTATGAAGTATATGCACAATATACCCAAGTACTTTACCAGAAAATATACCCACAGGCCTATGGTTATAGCCTAAGATTATCTTCCAGATATGAACATCTAACAGAGCCCTCACCACCCTCACCCACCCTTTTCCCTCTTCACTTCAGTGACTTAAATTCAGGACCACATCTAGCTCCAAGAGGTGGCTTTAAAAAAGGTCACTTCCAGAAGACAGTTCTTCCTAAAAACTACTTTGCTATTTCTAACACAATTAGGGCAGTAAGACTTATCCTTTAATACCCAACAATATTTAACTAAATTGTACATATAGAACAACAGCAAGACAATCTGAACTCGCATAACCTCCCTCTCTACATACTTCCCCTCCTGCACCTCATGAATAGCCAGCATATTCTCCAGGACATCAACTTTGACAATTCCATTCTCAAAATACATCATTACTGTGAAAAAAAATACTTAAAGCACATTATATTGGCCCTTGACTTCTACATGTATGGACTTTAAACATCTAGAAAGACTAGATGTTTCCAGTAAGAACTTAAAATGTCTTATATGTATAGTGACATTGAATAAATTACACCCATAAACTTAACAAAGGCTAAATTTTAAAGTGTCATCTAAATAGGAACACTCTAGACTAGAGCCCTTTCCCCTTTCCATCTTTTTTAACCCAGGGGATATATATATGAATATGTAATACTTAGAGGGGCTTTAATAATTTCACTTACTAAGTAGTTTTAAGAACATTCTTTCTAATAAATTTTAACACAAGTGTATTCAACATGTTAGTTTACTAATTCTACTGTCATACACTGGCAACCTCTAACATCTAGAAAGACTAGATGTAAATTAGGACTCCTTTGTCCTTTATATACAAATATATACACAGGAAAGTAAAACAAAATGCACACACATAAGGGACAGTGATCAACTGCACTTCACCTAAACCACATTGATTTAGAGCCCTTTGTACTTTCTTTTCCTCCTCCCCCTCCAGCACAAATATGTTTACTGCTCAGATCAATGGTATGATCATTCCATTTCCTAAAGACAGTATTAATTTTAACAAAAGGATATCTACAAAATGTGTTGTTACTACCTCTACTTTTAACATACTTTGTGCACTAGATGTTTCAAATATGGACTCAAGTTTGTCCACTATATACATAGTAGTGTTAATAAAACTACACACATGTAACAATGGTTATATCTGAAAATGTCTTCTAACTAGGAGCATTCTGGCCTAGAATCATTTCTTACCATTTCTTATTTCCTTGTTATTTGTGATTGAGGTACATGTGTTACTCAAATGTGACTTTACAATTATACTTCCAGAAATCCTTTTCAGAAGACAGCCTTTCTATGAATTTTAACACAAAGTATACAAAATGTGGTAGTTTACTAACTCTACTTTTGTCATACATTGGCAACCTCTTTAATATCTAGAGACTAGATATTATAAAATTAGGACTCGTGTGTCCAGTATATACACTATATATACAGTACAGCAAACTTCAGTGAAATGCATCTAACATAAAAGCAATGTCAGCTGAAATTTTCTACCATGTACTTAGCAAAACACCTTTCACAATTTCTTCCATTCCACCTCCTTCAATCCAGTGACCAAGTACAGACAGTACACTGTTCAGAGGTGGTTTAACCATTCTATTTGCAAAACATAGTATTTTGTATTAGTTTAGAAAAGCTATTTACAAAGTCTTATTCTACTACTTCTACTTTTAAATATATTAAGCACTCCTACATATCTAGGACTAGATTTTTTCATATAAGAACTTGTCTGCTATTTTAACAGCACTGATAAATAAAATTGCACATATAGTAATGGTTATAATCTGAGGTATCTTCTACATATGACAATTTTGGCCTCACTTCTTTTTCTCTGCCTTCAACCCAGTGGACAAGTACAGGAGGAGTATGTAATGTTAGAGATGGTTGAATCCAAAATTCATTTACAGTGGACAAGCTTTTCTGTGTATTTCAACTCAAAGGAAACAAAATGTGCTCACTTTTTTCCTTTGTCATATACACTGGTAACCTCTTCAACATTTAGAGACTAGATGTTGCAAAATTTGGACTTGTCTATTATATACAACATATACACAGCAAAACAAAACCTTGCTATAAGTGTACTAGCACAGCACTCTTCCGAGAACCAGTGCAAACAACGTGTACTACTCAAGAGGGGGTCTGCCTATTCCCCCCACAAAGTAACACTTCATGTGCGTTCTAACAAAAATACATTTACAAAATGTGTTGCGTTACTACTTCTACTTTTTAACATGTATCAGGCACTTGAGAATTATTCAAAAGATCAGATGGTTCCATAAAGTAATTAGCATTGTCAATTATATAGTAATGAGGACTAAAATGCACACAGAAAACAATGGTTACAACACAAACAACGTCTTCTACATGTAACCAGTCTGGCGCTGGACATTCTTCTCTTCTGTCTCCTGCTCGGTGTCCTCTAACCCACAGAACAAATGTGGACAAGTATCACGAGTGTGGCTTCTCCAGGTGGTCAACCCAACTTCATTTCAATGTCACTTTCAGAAGACGTTTCTTTTCTGTCTTTTAAACAAATGGGCGTTTGTAAGATGTGTGGTTTTTCTAAATACTTTATCATATGCCAGCAATTTCTTTACATCTATATTGTCCACATGCAGGAAGTCTTCTTTTAAAAGGTTGGGGGAATGTTGAGAGCAGCTTTTTCATATTATATACACAGGCCTTCAGAAAATAGTAAATCTTCCCAAAGAGTGCTGGATATCTCCAATTAGACAAACAGAATGTTGTTACCTTAGGTTTCTCTCATTAGCAACTGTCCATGGCCCGCCAGCCTTTCCTCCCGTCCTCGGCCTGAGCTCCCTCACCTTCCAGGGCAGGCGAGGCCTTTATTCGTCCTCCTTGCAAGGAGGTGCAGTCTTCTCCACAACTGGGACACAGCAGTCACCTCAGGACCTGGATCAATGCAGTTCTATGGCCACAAGTGGCTGAGTTTTCAAGTCCCCTTTCTATGGCCCTCTGCTGCAGTACAGAGGCTGCCATTCTTCTCAACACACCTTGCTGTAGCTGCCCTAAGACCCCACATCCTTTCCTGCTGGAGCGGGCTTTGCCTAGGCCAGCAAGGTTGGACCGGGAGCCCTTCAGCTTGAGGGGTTCTGGCTCCGAGGCCACCGAAGCCATAAGGTCATCGAAGTGGGGTGAGGGAGCAGTTCCCTGTTCTTCAAAGCCTGAGCCCAGCCAGTGGGTGGTCACAGCAAGGGATCCAAGAGCCTGCAGGGAAGGGGTGCGGCCCATCCTCAGCCCCCCGGGTTACCCACCACCATCAGCAGGGACCTGGAGGACACTGGGGAAGCAGGATGCGCTCTGTGTCTCACTGCACTCTCTGCTGGAACTGACTTGACAGTCTGGCTTTGAAGATGGAGCAAAGAGGCCACACGCAAAGGACTGTTTGTGCCTGCCAGGAAAAGACTTCTTTGTACAGACTCCAGAAAGGAATGTAGCCCTACTCACATCTTAATTTTAGACTAACTAGACTAATGTCGTTAGGATTTACCTTCCACATAAGGTAAATCAGTGAAGTTGTGGTAACTTGTTACATTAATAGGAAACGAATATCAACCCCATTCTTATATAAGAGTAGTCAACAACTATCACAGATTTGAGGAAATTCTATAAGACAGAGAAACACATGAATAAAATGACTAATGTAACTTAGAAAAAATTAAATTATACAGGTAGAAGAAAGTTTCAAAGGAAACAAACAATAATGGGCCTTTGGGGAAAAAAAGATGGCAAGAAGGTAAGCTCAGTGTTAGAGGAAAGCTGAAAAAAAATCTTGAAATGCAGAAAAGTGAGGAAACGAAAAAGAGACAAGAGAGGAAAGAAAACAGGACTGAGCCAAGAGGCTGAACATCTGAACAAGAACCAAAAAAGAAAGAAAAAGGAAGAGTTCCAAATGTATCAGGAAAACTTCCTAGAACAGTACATGAGATTCCAGAATGAAAGAACCCATCAAGTACCAAACTCCCAAATGAAAACAGATCCACCCCTGACTAACACACAGCCTCCTAGAACTCCCTAACAGCTTCAGAGTGAAATACTGTGCTTCATGCAAGCATCAGGAGTCAGAGTGGGTACTACCTTTCCTCTAATGTAATATTACCATTGCTGACCTTTTATTGTGGTTTTTTTTTTCGGTCACCATATATTTACAGTACATTTTAACTACTTACAGTCCTGATATGGGTGTAGCTGTGCATCTCTTTTTCTAAAATTGACATTAATTTACTTTTTTCCAAAAAGTTCCTTACCATTAAATAGTTACAACTATACAAAAAAGGGAATCAGAGTGGGATCAGATATCTCAGTAACAACACTGGAATCTAGAATACAATAGAGCGATATCTCAAATAACATCAGAAAATATATCCAGACTACAATCAGCTCCTCGAAATGGAACTTTAAAACTTAGATTTTTTTTCCTTTAGAGTGAAGTGGCTTTGATGTAGGACTGAAAAAATAAAAGGTAAAAAGAAGATGAGGAAATCATAACTAAAAAAATTATACTTATAAGAAGACTGCAACTTCTGGGACCCAATCAAGGATACCCAAGGCCATTTGGATCAGCATTCGTCTGGATAAATTTTGACTCCTTTCCTTCCAGACCCATCACACCCAAATTTTCTAAAAAATGCTGAAAGTCCATAAATTGGACAGTATCCAGCTTGAGGGGTAGGCCATCTTTTCCAGGGATTTCCACTCCTTTAACAGAAGTAAAAAATGTTCTCATTTCTAGGAAATAATGTGCATCTCTCTGGAGGGCCCCATAATCTATTTCTCAGAGTGTCTACTTTTTCATTTCTGTCTTATAAAACCCTTCCCATGCCTCTCACTGATGAGTCCTGAAAATATTTTCTCCTGAGGATTCAGTGGACCTGCAACCCTGTTCCTCTGGTAGGGTAGGACAGGTTCCTCCTCCCAGCTCTGGGAAAATCCTCAGAGCCTGTCCGGAGACAGCTTCTCCAAACCCCTTTGGATCTAGAGCATAATGACCCCTACATCTCCTCAGCCCAGATGAATGGACAAAACATGTACATGCTGGCAGGAGGAGGTCAAACCCAATTTCATCTCCTCAGGTAAGAGAGGTAGGGATCTGGGTCCAGGCAGGGACAGAACAAGCCTGGACATGGCTATTGTCCCACTCTATGTCCTACCCCTATGAAAGACCTAATGCAACTCTACATAGAGAGACGGTGACCTGAGGAACATGGGTTCCTCCATCCCCTCAGAGCTAATTTTGAATAAATCTTTTCCCACCAAAATAGATGACCACCTTTGATCTGGTCAGTGCCAAGCAAACAGACTGAGCATATGAATCTCTGTGGCCAAGTTACCATTTAGACATGAGAGCAGAGTGAACACATTCAACATTTATCTCTTATTAATTTTCTTTAGAAACCACTGGGGAACTTTTCTACCCGAACTATTATGTATATTTTTAGAAAAGACAACACAGGACCTTTGGCATGAGGGTCCAATGGAAGAGAAAAAAGAACAAGGCAAAATTATGCCACAGAGCCAAGACTCAAATAGTCTGGATCCCAGCACATCCAAAAGGTTGTGTGGTTATTGTAAGAGCAGCCATTAAAGGGGGCTGGGGATTTAGCTCAATGGCACCGTGCCTGCCTCACAAGTGCAAGGTCTTGAGTTCGACCCCTAGTACTGGGAGAAAGGAGGAAGAGGGAGTTTCTTCACTTGATCTTAGCCAAAAGGCCGAGAAGTGATAGGAGAGGGAATTTCTTAACAGTGAGGAATAACATCTTTAATATAATTATTTGGAAAAAAAAAAGATCAGCATTAAAGACATCTTGCTAAGAATGTCTTGTTTGAAAGCACTCAAGAGTGACACAACCAGTTGTCTGGTTGGTAATTAGCGTTCAGTATACAGTAGAAAACTAAGCAAATAAAACCAAAAAGTGTTTGTTGATCCTTAGAGAAAACAAAAATGTGCAGACAAGTTAAAAAAGTCACAGTATACAATATGTCTCAGTTGTTGAAGTTTTTGCCTTGCTAAAATATGCAAACCCTAAATACTCATCTGTGGTCCTTACAGCAGCCCTGGCAACAAACACACACCTCTCACTGCCTTTTAGTACCTACCCTGCTTCCTTCCGTTTGGACTGATCATCCACTTACTGTAAGAGCAACCCTGATATTCTGACAACAGGACATGCACAGCACACATGTAATTCAAGCATGCAGGTAGAGATTTACCTGCGACATAACATTTTTTAAACAAGGGACACTTTAACAATGGCTAAACAGTTTATCCAATCACTAAGTCTTTCTGCTCTCACAGTAAGAAAACTTAACCCAAGTTAGGTGAGGCATCCCTTAAAGCACAAGAACACAGGAAATGTCCTCCTTTTAGTGGCCTCAGGTTATTATTTCTCCAGTATTCCTTTTTCAAAAGGTGTAAGCAAAATTTTTGACAGTATGATTTTAAGACTGCTGAAGTTAGCTATACAGCTTCATACAATCCAGGGGCCTTTTAAAAACAGCAAAGGGAATGTGGCTGATTTTATTCTATGCACCAAGAGGAAATAATGAGGCCAGGGATTTAGCTCAGTGGTTCTGCTGCCTGTCTTGCAAGTACAAGGTCCCGAGTTCGATCCCTGGTACCACCCCCCAAAGAGAGGAAATAATGTGCTGTAGACTTTATTCCATCCAACCCTGTAAACCTGAAATGTAATCATGAATCACAGAGTCACACTGCATTCTTAATGAAAAATGATGTTTTCCAGTGGATTGTAGGAACAAACATTCTAAATACTAGAATTATAAAGAGGCCACTCAAAGCAGTACAGTTCCTCCCTGGAGTTCAAGGAGAGGGGCACAAGGCAGGGATTCTCAGGAAAGCTGAGCAAAATACAGACTGTGAAATAAATATATGGACTGCAATCAGCATATTTTAATGGAATTTAATTAAAGTGGAATAAAACAAAACAGCAAGAGTGCAAAGCGTGACTGAAATGTAAGAAGCTATTTTATTAAATGTTTATTTATGTGTGTTATCTGTGTGTTGGGTTATGCTGTAAATTTTATTTCTTAATGAATCACAGTAAAAAAAGGACTGTCAGAGGCAAGACGAGGATGTCTACTATCGCCAATCCTGTTTAATATAATCCTTGAAACAGCTGGAGCATCTTCAAGAGAAAGAAATAAAAGGGAGACAAGGCCAGGGATTTAGCTCAATGGCGCTGAACCTGCCTCACAAGCACTAGGTCCTAAATTCAATCCCCAGTACCACAAAAAGAAAGAAATAAAAGGGATACATATGGGAAAGGAAGTCAAACTGTACCTATTCAGATGACACGATCCTTTACACAGAAGACCCAAAAAAATCCACCAAAACAATTCCTAGTACTAATTTCAGCAAGCTAACAGGATACAAAATCAACACACTAAAATGAATAGTGCTCCTGCACACCAATAATGAACCCACTGAGAAAGAAATGAGAAAAACAATACTATTCCCAATAGATTCAAGAAAAAGAAATACTTAGGCAGTAACCCAACCAAGGCAGTGAAAAGCCTCTAGAGTGAAAACTACAGAACTCTGAAAAAGGAGACTGAAGAAGACATAAGAAAATGGAAATTGTCCCTTTTTCTAGGATAAGTGGAACTGGTACTTATCCAATGCTTCTGGCCATACTACCAAAGCTGATATAAAGATTTAAAGCAATGCCAATCAAAATATCGACAGCATTCCTCAAAGGTCTAGAAAAAACAAGCCTAAAGCTCACGTAGAACCAAGATGAGATCTAGAAGAGTCAAAGTAATCCTGGGAAACAAGAGCAAAGTAGGAGGTATCACAATACTGGACTTCAAGTTATCCAGCCTACAGAGATAACAACCACATGGCACTGGCACAACAGACACGAGGTGCACTGGACAGAACAGAAGATACAGAAACAAGCCCAGGCACATTCAGCTCTCTGATCTTTGACAAAGGGGCCAAAAACACATGCTGGAGGAAAGACAGCCTCTTTAATAAATGGTACTGACTGTCCACATGCAGAAGATTTGAGTCTAGATCTAGTACAAAAACTCAATCTGCTGGGGGGAAAAATCAGTAAAACTCTTGAAGACGCAGGCACAGACAAGGACTTTCTAAACAGAACCCCAAGTACACAAGAAATAACCTCAAGAATCAACAGTGGAATTATATCAAATTTAAGAGCTTCTTCACAACAAAAGGAACAACAAGAATAAAGAGACAACTTATAGAACCGGAAAATCATTTTGATAGCTATTCACTGGAGAGAAGACTAGTATCTAGAATACACAAAAAACTCGAAAACATATGACCCTCCCAAATAAAAGACCCAAAAATGGACAACAGAAACGAACAGATCCTGCTCAGAAGGCAAAGTACATACGGTGTACTAGTCAGCCACAAAGGATAAATGTAAACCATCTACAGGAAAACAGATGCACCCTGGGAACATAATGCAAAGTGCAATGAATGAGACACACAGCTTAATATCACACAGTTTCTCTTACATGGGAAACTTGAAGTAGAAATAAGTTAAAGAGCAAAATGAAAGGGGGTAACAGGCAACAGGAAGACAGATCTTTTGCAAGTGGGAAGGGACCAAGAGATGGAGGGAGGTGGGAAGGGAAGGGGAAGTGATGACTTACAATGTCCATGAACCAACTCCCACAATGAATGTACTCATTATATACTACAAACATTCACTTAATAAAAATTTCAAAAAATTAAAAAATATCTGCTTTTTACATAAAATATTAATTTTGCGAAAGACTAAGATCTCATTTTTAGAAATCTGTGTTATGTTTTCACAATGTAAAATTCAAAAATAGCTAAAGAGACTGGTGACTACTTAAGGGGAAAACAATGACTCAGAGTCATCATTCTGGGGAGCACACTGTTCTGGTTAATTTTATATTTGGAATTCCTAACACGTAGTAAAAAGAAAAATCAATATATACAGAAATTTAAGACAAAGAGTCTTTGAGGGAAAATGTGATACCCTCGAAGTAGCTGCGTCCTGCAGGCAGAGAGGACCGTGGCCAGCCCTACTTGAGAGAGAGAGAGAGAGAGAGAGAGAGACTGCCCAGGCTCAACAGGACAGAGTAAAGGGCTCCTTTCTGCAGAGGGCCTGGGGCCCGCACCGCAGGAAGCACCCCCGCTGGATGGTCAGCAAGGACCCAGGAAGCCAGCAAAGCCCAGCACGTTCAAAGCAGAAGGTAGAAGACACTGGATGACAACGGCAGATGTGAAGACACTAAATAAGCCCAGCAGCCAGCTCAGGAAATACAAAATAATTTAGAATCGTGGAATTAGCAGAAGCATGCATTCTTTTGCTCTTCAATGCAATTCTTCTGGCTTTTAAGAGAATAAAATAATGCAACGGAAACACCCTGTACCGATTACATTTGTTTTGTGTCCTGGGACATAGTTCCAAAGAGTGTATCTTAAAATATGACTTGGCAATAAAATAAGAGGAAAAACAAAACTATAGAACTTTTATTTGTGAATCATTAAAAAATGTACCTTGTGATATTTTGTATGTTGCCAACACAACAGGATAAACTAAACTGAATTAAATCAGAAGCCAAATGTGTGAACAATCTCTGAAATGCATTAAATACTTTCCTAAGCTGTAGATCTAGTCATCCAAGTTTTAGGTCTATAGTTTTCTGATACATTGAAAACACAAGTCAATTTCAAATGCTGAATGGAATCACATTCCTCCAATCTTCCCTGACCACATATCAGGTCACAAGGACCCAGCCTGGATTCCATCGTACCTTACAATCTCTCCCATGTCAACAGGCTCTCCAAAGAAGGTAAAACAGCCTGTGAGCTTTACGTAATTTTTAAAAATTTATGGCCAAGAGTTTAGGGTGGGACGATACTGAAGTTAATATAAAATGTCAGCCATATGTGCATATTTATTTTTATCTCTTCCTTTCTTACAGATTTTTCTCTGTAATAGTGTATTCACTGCAAATAAATCATAGAGATGAACTAAAAACTGCTGGCTATATTATCCCAAGAGGACATCACGGTCTGCACACCATCATGAACCTGTTTTGCTTTGGCCTTTTGAACTGAAGCAGCAGCAGCAGCAATCAGCCCATCTGATGCCCCCTGCCCAGGCACTGCTGCAGGAAAGTTCTTTTGGGCTTCAGCGCGGTACTGGCCCTCAGTGTACCCTCTGATCTTCCAACTGTACTCACTTACTGTGGCAGAACTGCTCTAATTAAATCTACCTTCTCTTTAACTTCCCTTGGGCTGGGGATTTAGCTCAGTGGCTCTGCACCTGCCTCCCAAGCTCAAGGTCCTGAGTTCAATCCCAGGTACCAAAAAGAAAAAAAAAAAATTGTATCATTTTTCTATCACCAACAGAAAGTATTGTACTTGAAGGCATATTGTACTGGATTACTATTTAGCTGACAAATATGTGTGTGTTGCATGTTTGTGTGTGTGTTATATGTGTGTAAATCACACGCATCGGGTGTTTGCATAGCAAACGATATGGACAGACTATTTTTAGGGGCTACAGGCACTTCAAACTCATTATACCCCCCAAAAGCCCTTTACCAGCACTGTCCAAAAGCCGCAAATGTTACATGCTCACAAAGAGGTCCTACTGTCTCCTCCACACCCCATAGAGAAAATGTTTTGCACTTTTGGTCCTCAGATATAACCACCAGGACTTACAAATGCTGCTTCTTTATCACTGAACTTAGCCCTGCTTTCCTCTCTCAGGCTCTCATCTGGATAAATGGAGGCCTAAATCATCTTCCTGGTTGACCTCCGCAATCTACTCCCACGTGGGCTTGGAGACTCTTACTACAGCACAGATCTTCAGACACAACCAGCATTTTATGTCTGAATGAGAGAACAGTCAGAATGTTTGTGTCTGTGTGATCAACACAGAATTCGATCAAACCTCAGCGTCCAGCTGCCAGTCTGCAGGAAAAACCAAAGACGGAGCTACTCTTTGAATGGCAGCTAGGGTACGCACTCAGTAGCACTCTGTGGGAAGTTACGCAGTCAAGCTGTCCAGGTTCCTCTGCAAATGGCAGAAAAAGTAAGAGGAAGCAAGAGAAATTGCTGATTGAGAAGACTTACAAGACTTTAAAAGAGAGCTGGTGTGGCAGCTCAGGGACAGTGTGCTGCCTAGCAGGTGCAGAGCCCTGGCTTTATTCCCAGCCCAATCAACCAATCAATAACTAAAATACAGTACAACACAATAAAATGAGCCAAACACAAAGCCAGCAGTGGCAGCACAGGCCCATAATCCCAGAATGTGAGAGGCTGAAGTAAGAGGATGAACAGCAGCAAGGGAAACATCTCAATACACACAGACACACACACAGACACACACACACACACAGACACACACACACACACACACACTAAACAAATGAGCAAAGGCTAAACATACTACAAAGGCATAAAACCCAATGCATACAACCTGAATGACAGGAGGACTGTAGGAGTCAGGGTAGTCTGTGTGTGTGTGTGTGTGTGTGTGTGTGTGTGTGTGTGTGTGTGTGTGTCAGGGGGATCAGAGAGGGCCATAGTTGGTGCGGGGCTTATGGAGGGATTTGGGGGGATGACTGGCGAAGTTCTACCTCCTGACCTGTATTGTGGCTGCCAGTGTGTTTGCTTTAGAACACTAAGCTACATATTTATTCTTTTGGGGTTATATTATTTTACAATAAAAATGTTAACATACACACACACATACACACAAATCTAATCATGCCACTGCTCTGTTAAGTCCCTCAACGACCTCCATCCAACTCCTTCACATGGTAGTCAAGGCCCTGCGGCAGCTGGCTCCCTGCCTAGACCCAAAAGCAGCAGGGCTCTTGCCCACTGTAAATTTTCAGTTCCTCTAAAGTACTCTGCCTTCTTGCCTCACCAGAAGTACATCACTGGCTTCTGCTGGAAACAGTCGAACACAACTCCCTCCCTGTCACTTGGCTGACTGCCTTTGCTCTTCAGGCCCCAGGGTGGAGGGTCTTTCCCAGTGCTCCCATCCTGGGCATTCAACAGTCTAGTCTAAAGAACGCCTCCATCTTCCCATTACACACTTATCATAGCACTTATCACTTGCACTAAAACTGTGTAGTAGACCAAGAACTCTTGACAAGAAGATGCATAACCTGCCCTCAAATTGTTGTATCCCAATATTTACAAAATGCCCAAATCAGAATAAGTTAACAATAAACACGAGTATGTAATATACCTTTACTTAAAAATGAAAATTTCCCATTGGCATAAACTTATAACAAGGCAAAATATAGGCTAAATGATTAAGATGACACTACCATCCGACTTTTCATGCCACACAGTGTTTCATCAACTCACTATGAGGAAACAGCCATAGAGAGGCCACAAAACACACTCAGTGTCACACAGCTTGCAGATGGAGTCAGAACACGGTCAGGGTGGCACCACAGCCCTTGCCCTTAAAACTCCAATGGCATAGTACCACCACTGATCACTTCAGAACAGGAGCAGGTGGCTTTAATGTGAACAAAACCAAAGCTCCATTGTGGGGATCTGACCGGGAACACACATGGGTGCTCCATGTGATTGTACAGATGCCAAAGCCCAAGGGGCCAGGGATGAGAACTCCGAGTACAAGGGGAACACTGCAGAGATGTCAATCCTGACATCCCTTCCGCAGGACTACAGGGGCCGCAGGTCACCATCTCCTTGACTACCACTGACTGACAAAAGGCTGACAGGCGGGCAGGTCTCCAGAGTGAAAGTCAGGGCCAATACATGAGCAGCCACAGTTGCAGGACACAAGTCAATGCAAAACTGTATCAAGACTCAGGATTCTTGCTTTTGGCAAGCTCAGACTCTGTCAACACATGACCCTTCAATCATTACGATTAGTGTCTCTGTGCCAGGTCTACTATATTAGGCTCCAGGACTCAAAGATAAAATTGTTGGTGCCACCCTCAAAAAGCTTATGTACAAGAGTGGGAGAGTAAGGGACCAAAAATTACAGCGCAGGCAAAGCATTTTTCAAGAATTCTGCATGGGTTCTTTACAGCATCTGAATCCCACTGGCAGGGTAGTGGTGGGGTCCAGGAAAATTCTAGGAAGAAGTTTCTTTGGGACTGCATCTCAAAGACGTGCACTCCTGGTTAGACAATCGGGTAGGCAACCCATTTACAGCTAAAAACCAGTGAGTCAAATAAAAAAATACCACTGGGTGAGAGAAAATGCAGTGGAGGGAGGAGTGAATCTGAGTGATGAGGTCTGGATGGGGCTGGAGGGAAGCATGGAAGAGAACAGGTACCGGAGTTGAGGTTCTCCACAGGCAGAACAGCTTGGCACACACTCAAGGCGGAAGTGAAAATGTCAGGGCAAGAAGTCCAAGTGGACACATGCCAGTCTATGGGCGAGAAGCTTTAACACAATAAAATCACAGACTTCCAGAAAAAAATGACTTAGAAAACAAACCTGTAAGCTCCAGAGGAGGGCATGTTTCGTGGTGAAGGTGAAAACAGGCTGATTTTTTTTTACCTCTCAGAAGCACATTTTCCTGACGTGCTCGCCCATATTCAACAGTAAAAGAACCAACAAGAGCACAAGGCATTCAGAGCAAAGAGAGTAAGAGGGAGGGAAGAGAAAAATGACTGCAGTAATGCAGAAGCCCCAGGACACACCAACATGGAAGATGGTGAACTTGTTAAGACACAGTGGGTATGGTCAGGAGGTCCTAGAAATAACAAATGCCAAGGCATCTGTGTCAGGGACACTGTGAGCCCTGTGTTGATGACAAGGGCAGAGAGCTCTACAGGTCTGCCCACGCACTTGGTAACAACAACAAAGTGAAACAGATGAGACGCACAGGACATAAGACACTGAGAGACACAAAAACCCACAAACCAATAATCCGTTCCATGTACTCATCTCATCTGGACATCATCACAGCCAGGCACCCAGACCAGCCTTCCTCCTGTCCTCGCTCTTACAGTTTCAGTGTCAGTGTAGCTCACAATCACACAGGGAACCTGTTAAAAGCACAAGTTCCCTAGGACTCCTCCAAGAGGGTGGGCTGCAGCAAGTCTGGAGGAAAGAATATCCCTGGAATACATGTTTTAAGGATACTCTACCCGCTGAAAGCTCACATTCTTAACTGTAGTCTTCACTTCCATCCTAGTTAAACATCATAAGTGTCTAACCAATTTCTCTTTTCCTGATTCATCCTTTCCAGGCCATCCCAAAGCTTCCTAAGTCAAAGCCTCATGAGGGCTAAGCATGATTCTGCCCTCACCATGTCTCCTCCCGCTGTCCAAAAACAGTGCATGGACACTGCAAAGGAAGAAGGAGGATCGAGGAGAAAGGCTGGGGGAAGCATGGCTAAAATTGTTCCCATAATCGATACGGTGGAAAGAGACAGATAAGTGAAAGACCAAGACAGCTATGACGAGAAGAACAAGTCAGCTCTATGACTCCACACATATTCACATCACTGCCATTCTCAGTTGTCCTAAGTAACTTCTACCATGAGCAAGAATGTAATGTCGGCAAGACTCTGCATCTTAAGAGGTATAGATAAAGGCAACTTTTGAAATATTATTAGAAAGTATCACTGAAACAGATTACAGATATACCTACATGCAGTGCTTGCCAGCTAACATTTTCCCTCAAGATATGAAACTAGAAATGCACAAAATCCAAACAACATGCTTGCCATGTTTTTAAATGAGAAGAATGTGAGATTCCGATTGTAAAGCCTGGTGGAACTTGGCCCTCCCTGCGTCTGTATGTAGGAGGTGAGGGGCACTGCCTGAGACTAAAAGAGGAATGAGGGTTCTTCTGGCCTTAGCATAGCTCCCTCTGGCAACTCTGCAAGGCTGTGCTGCATTTTAAAAGGTTGCTCAGTTATTACTGAGCAAGTCACTCAGAAGCACATCAGCCCTGAGTCTCAGCATCAAACAACAGAGTCTACAAAACAAAACAAAAAAAAATTAAATTTGGATTTCTTTTCAGTTGTGTATGATTACGGCTGCCATTAAAACATCTTAAAGCTCTTATTAGAAAAGAGCATCATGGGACGGACTTTATCATTGCTGGCAGTTGAAATAGGTGGAGGAGGGCTCAACGCTCAATTCAGTGGCGCAGCGAGGACCTCGCTTACCGAACAAGATGCACCTTGTGTGGCCATGCAGCACACAGCTTTCCACTAACACCCCGGCAGGTGCTCAGCTCACCCGACCCCCAACCTTGCCTGTCCCTTGGCACCTCTCTCCCCACAGGCTTCCTTCTGCCACAGGTCTGCTCATCTCGATTCCTGCCCAAGAAGCCATCTGCAGTGACCTGGCAGTCACCTGCTTCTGAAATGGCACTGGAGAAGGGACTTCCTAATGGCCTCATTTCTGTAAGGCATGTGTTTCTGTACATTTCAAAAACTGTGATCGGTGTCAAAAGGCTTGCAGCCACCAGTTATTTTACTCTTTTGTGTGCAAGGATCCAAAGGCAGGTAAAAGAGAGCTTTTGTTAGGTCACAGAATGAGAGAATGGAGCAAGAGTGACAGTGAAAAGGAGGGACAAAAGAAAGGAAGTCCACGAATGAGAAAAAAGCCAGAGGAATTCAGGGCCAGGTTTCCAAAGCTGAGAGTCTGTTTCCAAGAGTTCACTTTAATGGGTTCCAGGTGCACCAGGGCTATGCCTCCCAGCCTTCACCACAGGTCAGGAGAGGAAAAGCTCATCTTTTACTCGTGGTGCTGCGGCTCCACACGTAAGGGCCCAGCTACATCCTTCCCTTTTGATTCTCAGCCTTAATCCGCAATTTGGACGAGCAAAAAGCTTGAGAAACAACTGCAGAAAACTGCACTTGAAGCCCAGGAGGCAGCGCTCAGAAAGGCAGGGCTGTTCTACTTTGGGGAAGGGCCACAACAAAACCAACTGGTTCTTTTCAATGTGACAGGTTTTTTTTCCCCCTCTTACTATTATTTTTCTTTATTTTACAACTACACCCTCCGATGTCACCAACCAGAAATCTGCAACCCACAGGCAAGGATTTAATACTCAGGCTGTTGCAGGAAAAAAAAAAAACCAAAACCAAAACTACAATTATATTTCTGTCCAAAAGTTCAACTTTCTTTTTTTCCCTCCCCAGTTCTCCTGATTTCCTGACGCCAACTGGCTCTGATGCAAAAGTGAATTTCTTTCCTCTGTGATTTACTTTCTGTCTGACGATAACCAAAAATATTATAAAGAAGGATTCACAACAAGTACTTCTGAAAAATACAAAGCTAGAGGGACACTAGGTAAAATGTAATACTGTGTATCAAAAAAAAACTGTAATGGAATAAAACTACATCTTTGCACAGATTTCTTTGTAACAATAATGAACTTTTTAGTAAAACTATGCTGGGCATATAGTGCTGCTAAGAGCTTCACATGCACTCTCTCCTTTCATCCTCGGCAGTCTCCCAGGGGAGCAATCATCACATCTCATAGATGAACGGACATGCTTGCCAAGGTTAAGGAATCCGCCAAAGACACATGGCTAATTAAAAGGACAGGGGCAGGATGCAAGCGCTGCACAGACAGGCTTCCAAAGACACTGGCAGGCCTGTTCCCCTGGGTTCACAATCGAAAAGCAAAGCCCTTAGGAAGCTTATTACTTAGAAATGAGCACGGGATAACTATCAACTATGGCTTTGACAAATCTTGTTACAACCTATCTTAAATTGCTCTTAAATGCTTTCCTCTCTCCATGTGATTAAGGGAAATATGGTAAACTTAATTACACCTTTCTTAACTGATTTCATATCTGCAGAGTTTTCCCAATAACTGAATTGGCCTTTTATGTCCTTTGCTTTGCTTACCTCTAGAACACTGTAAGAATCTGCGAGAAGTACAATGTTAAGCTCACAGCAACTGTCTACTAAAAACAGGGCGGGGATACACAATGGCGAGGGGCACTACCTGATGGACACAGTCACTTAACTTTGCTCACATATGCAAAATTCTTGTGAAGAGTTAAGCTAGTCTAGAAAAAAGTGCCTTGGCCAGGCGTGGTGGCATATGCCTATAATCCCAGCACTCAGGAGGCTGAGGCAGGAGGATTTCTGTGAGTTCAAGACCAGCCTGGGCTACATAGTGAGTTCCAGGTCAGTCTCAACTACATAGTGAGACCCTGTCTCAAAAAACAAAACAAAACAAAACAAAATAAAAAAAAGTGCCTTAGGCTGACCACAAGCCCATTTCTTCCATTCCCACTCTTGCCCCATGCAGGTTAGTGAAATGTGTTGGTGACCCCATTGGGGCCATGCACATGTGCAAACAGGCACCATCCTGCTCTCAGGCTGGTGCAGGGAAAAAAAGCAGGCCCAGGCAATTCACCACACATGTGTGTGTGATGTTTACAGAGGTCATGTATCCACATGAAAACCTCAGGAGTAGTAGTATTTCTTCCAGTGACTCTATGGATGTGACTTTTAAAATCCTTATTTATACTACTCAAGGAAAGGGACCTTATTAATAATCCATACACATGCACACTTCATATGCAATTCTTTTCAACACCAGCCTTCTTCACTAGAATGACCATTAGATCACTGTGTGGCTTGGCGGGGGGCATAGGCCCATTGTTCAATGTTTTGATGGAACAAAGCCAAAAGGATAACTTTATGAATTAGACAGATGTTCCAGTTTTGAGAGCTATCTGAATAAAACTGAAAAAACCTCCAAGTAAATGCCACTTCCGCAGAACCCACACATACCGAGTTATAAACCAACAGCAGCAGGTAAAATGAAAGTAGCAGCATCACCACTGCCACTTTGTTACTGGGGACTTGCTGTGTGACTGAAACTGTGCAAGTACTCCGCATCGATGATCTCACTTAATCCTCCAACAACGCTATGAGGTGACCTCAGTCATTATTACCACAGGATATATCCAGCCACTAAAGCTCAGACAAGCTAATAAACCTCAAGTAACACAGCTAAAGAGTGGGACCTTCAGGCGCAGGCAGTGTGATTCCAGAGTTGGTATGTTCCACCACACTCGAGGAACAGGGGATACAACTGAAAATGTCAGGAATAAAAACTAACAGAACTTCTCACTAAATTATTCTTATACTGAACTCTGAGCAGAAGAAATATTCCTAGCTTGTTAGGTACCCAGTGTGTGCTCTCTTTACCCTGGCTGCAAATTATAAAATTACTGGCCCAATTCTCCATTGAATCCCCAGTATGTAAATGAACACAATTTAGTCACTGGTTTAAGATTAGAACTGCTCGACTGGTGCAACCACTATGGAAATCAATATGGAGATACTTCAAAGAGCTTGGACTGGAGGTTCCATTTGACCCAGCCATCCCTCTGCTGGGTATCTTTCCAAAAGAACTAAAAGAATCATATCACAGAGAAGTATGCACACTCATGTTTATAGCGGCACAGTTTGTAATAGCTAAATCTTGGAAACAGCCCATTTGCCCATCCGTTGGAAACTGGATTAAGAAGATGTGGTTTTTCTATAAAATGGAATATTACTCAGCCATAAAGAACGAGAAAATAGATTCATTCATAGGAAAATGGATACATACTGAAGATATACTAAGTGAAATAAATAAGTCACACGTGTATAAATACCGAATAGTTTCCCTGGTGTGAATAATCTGCAATAATACATAAGATCCTAATAAGATGACTGACATTTAGAAATGGGAAGAAAGGAGCTAAAGGTGTAGGGAAGGTGGGATGGGTAGGGGAAGGGTAATAAGAGAAAAGAAAAAAATGTGAGATAATGAGAAGATGAAAATAAAGTGTTTGTAGATGGGGAGGGGAGGAGGGGGTGAAGGGAGGGCAGGGGTAAGGGGAAAAAATGAGAATCAAGACTTGTCATGCAGAGGTACAAGATCCCAACAATGAATGTTAACGGTACTGTATCCCTAAAATGTACCAATAAACTCAATTAAAGCTGAAAAAAAAAAAGATTAGAACTGCTCAAGGACAATGGCAAATATAGTTAGCCACTTGTTAGCCAAATATGAAAGCATTGTAGGTTTTTAAGTTCTATGTCAATTACTGATCTCTTTTTCTAAATAGGAACCAGACTTTTCCCCGACATGAAATACAGGTGAATTATAGCTCAAGGCAATGACAATCCTCATATGCATTTTTTTTTTGCAGAGAGTGAGAGTATATGATTTAAACAAGTGAAACAGAAGAAATTGAACTTTAAAAACATTTAACAGTTGTCAAAAAGTGATTATCTTTAACCACAAACCTAAATGAATGTTTAAGAGCCTAGAAGTTGTGGTTGTCTTTCAAATGTTACTATTTCTATACATCATTAAAAAGTACAGCCTAAAATGTTCAAATAGTTCAACTGTTTGTTCCTGATCACTTCTGGAACTACAATCATTTCTGGAACTAATCAATTTCTAATCTTCAGCTTCTTGGAGGTCAAGAGAAAAATGCCAACTTTCAGCCTAGAGAGCCACCCTAGCTTCTGATCACTGTGTAAGAGTACACAGTGACACTAATTTTTAAGTATACCGCCATAAATAAAGCTCATCCTCTAGTAAATTTCACACACCTCTGCTGACTTATAAATTTGAACTTGTAAGAATCACATAAAAATTAAAATTTTGTTCAAAGTTATCTGTTTTTACCAGGTGTCTAATTTACCCTAACAAAAGGCGTTATTCATTAGTATCCACACACCTGAATGCTTTATATTATAATAAAACTGCACTTATCTTGTACAATTCCTAATACAACTGTATTTGTGTTAAGATCTCCTTTTACTAAAAAGGTGCTTCACAACGTTGTTAGTCTTATGTGAGATAAAACAGACGGCTTTTCAGAGTATCTCTCTAGCACATTTCCATCAGTATCTTAATGTGACAAAATCTACTTATGCAAAACAAAAAAAAAGGAAAGAGAAAGTACTGTTATAGACTACAAGGCTTTTCTCCTAAATAATGTTAACATATTAATCATTTGTGTTAAAGTAACATTTGATAATATAATCTTGTCCAAATGTTATGTAAGTTTTCACACATCTTTTATTGTCTTTCTTGGCACTGGGAATGGAATAAGATCAATTAATATGAATTAGAGTCAGATCAACATACATATCTAAGCTTTGCATTTGCAACAAACCAAAATTTAATGCCAATTCATCTACATTCTTTTTCAATATGAGATTCCAGATATTTATCAGAGAACTGGCAAATCACCATTCTTTACCTCTGTGTGATAAAGAAGATATAATTCATGTAAGATGCCACTTATCAAAGAATTAAATTTACCCACATTATTCTTAGCATATAAAAATGAATTCTCTCCACTCCTACAAGTGGCAACTTACATAATTTTAAAAGGATATTTCATATAATTTGTAAAGCTAAAAAAAGCTGTAGAATCCTGAGTGTAATCAATTGAACCCACATCTTTATGAAAGCATTAATTATGAACAAATAAAACAATTTTAAGGTAATCAAAAAGGGACAGGAAATTTGTTCTTGATCCTTGAACTTATGAAAGTAAACTATCACATAATTAGAATCCTTTGTATAATTACATTGTAATACTGGTTTTCCTACAGGTCTGGACAAGTTGCTGGTTAACTGGATAGAATTTTGTTTATAAATAGCCAGCCAATCCCACCCGTCACATTGACTTTGGGTTCCTTATTGTCATCTAGTGCAAATAAATCTTCACTGGCTGAAATTTCTCATTGGCAAAAACTTTTAACCACTGGAAGAGGGTCAATCAAAATGAGAATACAGTCATGCACTACCTAATAGTTTCTGGTCAGCACAGGACCACACATAATCTGGTGACATTGTTCCTGCAGGACTATAACTGAGCTAAAAAGTTCCTGCTGCCTATGACTTCGTGACCATCATCACATCACATCTTTTACTCATGTTTGCACTGATGCTGATGGAAACAAATTACTCCACTTCCAGTCACATAAAAGAATAGCACATAAAATTATGTATATTATACAATATTTGATGATGATAATAAACTACTTATGTATTTACTATACTGTATTTCTTCATGTTATTTTTTGGATAACATTCCTTCTACTTATTAAAGAAAGTACTGTAAAACACTGTACCATGTTTTATGCCAGCAGTAGCCTCACATATTTCCTGCTTATTTGTGTATTTATGAATACCAAGTGTAACCAGCTATACTGTCCAGGTTTGTGTAGGTGCACTTTATGAGGTTTGCCCAGTGACTGAAGTCACCTACCAATGCATTTCTCGGAATTAAGTGACACAAAGCTGTGCATTCTCTGTATGTTCAACAAGGTGGGAGAATTCTCAATCAACACATGACACTGCACTCACTTCTGTAAATCATTTTCTCTTTGGGTGGGCTGCACCTAAACATCCTTCTTCTAACCTGAAACATGGACACTACCAGGCCTTCACAAAAAGGTTTCGTTTGAATATGAGTTCATTAACTTAAACTCCAAAGTAAATACAGTAAGAAGAAAAAGACAAAAATCTACCAACTAGGCTGCGCTGCCATCCTCTCCATGTAGTCTTTGGCCATGTCCCGGGCTTCGAGGTTCTCAGGATACAGCACACAGAACATCGCCAAGGCGCCCAGGTTGTTGCCATAGATTTCATTCCAGCGGGCACTGTAGTCCTTGGGGTCCCAGGGAGGGAGGTACTCCAAGGGGCTGGATAGCATGGTGTGCACAGCTTCTATGAGCCGGGATGCGATGTGCTCGTGTGAACTCACGGCCTGCAGCTGCAGCTCTGCCACCTCTGACCTGGAGAAGTAGAGCATGGGGTGGCTGTCGTAGTTGGCATTGGTGAAGGGAATCATGACTTCCAGGTTCTTGGCTGCAATGTAGGCTGACCCGAGGCAAAGTAAACATATGAAAAACACACTGGGAGCCCCCCGTGTGTAAGTCCTCATCGTGGCCTCAGATCTCCAAATCTCCAAGGCAGCCAAACCATCTTTGAAAGTTCCTGTAGGAGATTAAAAAAAAAAAAAAATCAAAGCATGGATGTCAGCCTCGGGACATGGCATAGGCAGAAATTTATGGCACATAGATTCCTTATTAGGAAAACAGCTCAATCTTGAAAAATAAAGCTCACAAATTTTGATTTTTTAAATACAAAAAAGTCTGAGGAAGAAACTGCCTAAAACCTGTAAGTTCCAATTTTATAGAATTAAACATGCTGTATCAGAATTGTATTCATTACAGAAAACGCAACTTCAGACTTAGGAAAACAGTGCATTTGTTCAAGTGGAGAAGAGAATGAGTCTTCCTGGTAGTTTTCTCACATATTACCATATAGAATAGTTTAGATTTTTATGGTACTTTTTTTAGATATTAATACATTAAGCCACAATAACCAAAGACTGGCAGTGACATATTGTCTGGGAATTTGAGTAAGCATTACAACATAAAATGGAAAATCCTGCATTTATTAACATTGCCTCCTCTCCCCTTGCCCTAATGTTTTACATTCTGTACCAGGGATTAGAATCAATACATCTATGAGGATGGAGGCAGACACAATATTATGAATGAGACTAAACACCCACTCTGTGTGAACAGAAGGCGGAGACAGAGAAGATAAAGACAGAGTAAACATCTGCCAAACCTGTGAGTTCGGCAAGTAGGCCCACAGTGAAGACCAGACACTGGGCTGCTGGAACTAGAAACTGACAAGCTTTCATTCAGAAACTAAAATTTCAGGATTAAAAGGCTGAAAAAACATATGTGCATTACCCTCTTATTATTTGAAACTACCGTCTACTTTTTCATTTTGCATATGGAATTTTGGTGGTCATTCAGTAAGTCAGAAATTTAAACCAAGCTCACATATTTTCTTAACTACTTGACTTTCTTACAAACCCTTTTTTCAGTCAGGCAGATTTGTGCACTGGTTAAAAGAACATCTTTCAAACCTATGAACACTGCAAAAAAACCTCAGCCTAGTCCATGTCCCACATCTGGGATAAAGCAGGCATAAAATCCCCCAGAGGAAAATCAGGGAATTCCTAAAATTCTTAAGAGGGGAAAGGTTATAGAAAGCAGACCAGAAAAAAAGACAGTTTTGTGTAAATAATGAACAGTGGTTTTCAATTATTAAAGGGAAAAGCCGATGGTGAAAAATCAGCCTCCCAAGCTTAACACAAACTATTTTTCCAAGGAAAATCTGTTTCATCATATTCAGAAGAGAAAAACTAAGAATTTAACACACGCTGAAGGTCAAGTCTTGCTCTGTCTCCAAGAGAAAGGCAACATGGCGCCTGAGGATGCTGCCTTACTCTGGTAGTCTTCTGATCTCAAACGTGTTTTAGACTGTAAGTACACTCATGCAAAAACTCAATGCAGTGGTTCTGTGAAGCATTTCAGATTCAACAGCAGAAATCCTAACAAATAAAAAGCTTAATACAGCCAAGCTAAATAAAATATATAAAACAGAAATAATGCCTAGACCCTGCTTGTATTATGTCTAGCACCCAGGCGTCAAGGCAGCCACGAGATCTTTCAGGGTCAGAGAATCAGCCAAAAGCAACAGCCTTCTGAGGTTAAGCCTGAGGAGGGGTGTGGTCTCTGGCAACACAGAAAGTGGCTGTGTCTGAAGTTACTCGGTTCCTCTAGGGGATTATTTCTTGCTACTTTCAGAGAACAATACTTCTAACACACTTTTTAAAAAAAAGCTTGCACATGTATATTAAACCCCTAATGGATACTGTCATGGATTCAATTAATAGTGCAGGGATGTAGGCAGCTAGGGTGAGGACAGTTGGAAAACTCGGTTCTCCTTGAATTGGCTCTCATGGGCCTGCAACTCAACTTCTTTCAACTGTCCCTTTCTTTAAGCGGGAAGAGTACTTGACGTACCAGGGAATAGTAAAGACATGCAGAGACCAGAATTCTTCCACCTCAGATTCTGCACAAACATTCCTCAATGTTTTACCACTGCAAAGGCTGATTTGCTTCATCCTCTTTCTCCTCCAGCATGGAGTCACCAAGAGTCCTCATACTGTGGGGTCCACAAGCAAAACCTGAGAAACAAACATCACCCCGCTGTTCCAGCAACTTCTGCCACATGGCTTCCAGTGACAAGGACGTGCCTGTGTACAAGTGAACCAGAAGAGATAACCCTGAAGCACAAAACCCCACCGAGACAGCTTTGGAGACAACAAGCGTTTCTGACCATTCCCAGCTTACTGCTTCAAATTCGTGTGAGAGTGACACAGCAGGAGCCTGAATTAGGCACATCTGAAACATTAATACCTGTGGGGAAATTCATGCAGGACAACATAGAACCCTGCAAGAAAGCACAGAATATTCATCCATGGAGGCCACCTAGAGAAAGGACCCGCAGGTAGTGTTCCTGCCCTCTATCCCAGTCCGTGTCCCCAGCTCAAATGCTCTTCAAGCTACAGAGGCTTCTGTTGGTCTGTGGAGGAGTTAAGTTTCTCCTGGGTTTGACACGTCACACGTCACAGGGGACTGAGCTGCTCACATGCCACATGTGAGCGTCATACATCACCGAGCGCAGCGCTGAGCCTGAAAGATCAAAGGCAGCTCATAAAGCGGAAAGGCTCCTTCCCCCTTCACTATCGCAACCGTGGAAATCAGTGGAGATTCCTCAGAAAATTAAACATAGAAATTCCATTTGAGCCAGCTCTTCCTCTTCTAGATATCTTCCCAAAAGAGTTAAAGACCTCATACCACAGTGATGTATGCACACCCGTTTACAGCAGTGTAACTTGTAATAGGTAAATCTTGGAAGCAGCCTCTATTTCCATCAAGAGATGAATGGATAAGGAAAATGTGGTATTTATGCAATGGAGAACCACTCTGCCATAAAGAAAGATATACTTAAGTAATTTGTAGGAAAATGGATGCACCTTGAGACCATAATGTTAAGTGAAATAAATCAGGCTCACAAGTTTAAATGTCACATGGCTTCTCTTCTATGAGAAACTTAATATATAAAGTGCAAAATAAATACAGACAATAGGAAAAAGAGAGGGAAAAAAAGTCACTGTAATTCAGCATGAAGCCGGGAATTTAGCTCAGTGGTTCTGCTGTCTGCCTTGCAAGCGCAAGGACCCAAGTTCGATCCCCAGTACCAGGAAAAAAAAAAAAAAAAGCTTCTGTAATTTAGCATGAACAATGTATCAAAAAGTGATTTAGTGTAATAGTCTTGTTTTATATGTTTTTTGGCTTGCTTGTCTAGCTGTTAACCTGTATGTATGGCAGTTAACTTTGTAAGGACATATAAGATAAATAAATGAATCGGATGCTGGCAAAAGGGCAGAGGTTTGAAGTGGAAGTAGAAGATGGAAAAAAAGATCCGAGACGTGTTCTGTACATTTACCAGTTCCCCACAATGCATGTATTGCAAGCATGTAATGATAAACAAAAACATATATAAATAAATATTGATCCAAGGGTTTTTTGGGTTTTTTTTGTACCAGGGATTGAACTCAGGTCCTTGTACTTGCGAAGCAGGCAGTGGAACCAACTAAGCTAAATCCCCAGCCTGATCCAGGGGTTTTTTAAAGGAAGCTCAGAGGCTGGCTCAGCACTAAACTCTGGGCTTAGCAGCTGGTAGAGTGGATCTCATCACTGAAACAAATGAGAAGAAATTCTGTTTCCCTTTTTTAAAGCCCAGGCAAGTTTGAAATTTTCCAGAAAAGAATTTCTGCCAAGAAATTAATGGGCGAAAACAGAAAGCCTGGAAACAAGTAGTTTAAATGCTATTCAGCAGCTTTTGTTGTTGTTGCTGTTACTGTTGAAAAGAAAAGAGAGAGAGAGAAGAAGGGAGGAAGGAAAGAAGGAAGGAAGGAGAGAACTTAAACTGAAGTCTAATCCAAACTTGCTTTAGGCTAATAAACCTACAAGACCACCAGTCCCCACCCAGAACTGTGTATCTTTCTGGGAAATCCTACCCACAACACCCTATTTCCAGTCTGTGGATTTGCCCTTTGACTGTCAACCCTATGCACTCTGTCTACCCACTCTGTAAAGTGCTAAAATTGAAAGGAAGGAGTATGTCTCAAAATAATTTTACGGGGACCATGAATAGACAGCTTTTATGCTAATTCTGTGTACTGATTTCAATGCACATTAGAGAAAACTGGAACTAACACATCAAATCCTAGAATACGATAGATGTATAAAGTCCTTGTTTAAAATATAACAGCTGGGCCGGGGATTTAGCTCAGTGGTTCCAGCACCTGCCTTGCAAGTGCAGAGACCCAAGTATGATCTCTGGTACAAAATAAATAAATAAATAAATAAAACATATATAT
>NW_022900926.1:63895406-63918315 GCF_012274545.1 Fukomys damarensis | reverse complement strand
ATATATATATATATATATAATGGTCCTTTAAAAGTAAAGAAGAAATTATGAGCATGGCAAAAAGTCTTGAGCATGGTGGCTGGATGAGCAGTTTGGGAAATGCTGAAATGCTCAAACAATGGCCTTAAAGGCCAGTGGGTTTACCAGAAAGCTCAACCCCGACCCTTTTATTCCAACCACCACAAAATGAACACACATCCCCCTCCTCTCTCCGTCCCTCTCTCCTGCACAAGGCATCTTGGAGAAGTAAGCCTGAGCTGTGTGATGACTATGGATGACCTCGCCAATGGCTGGCCTGCCGGCTCGCTGTGCTTCAGAAACAGCAGAGCATAGCTCTTCAACACAGCAGCACTACTGGCAGCCTGAGTGCGGCTTCTGCTAATACATGGCTCCTCCAGAGGTCCGGGCTCAAGATGTTTCTGAATGACCCTGTTGAGCCCATTTCCCCTGAAATTTTCCTTCCTTTCCCTTCTTGTCTAGTATGCTAACTTTCCTAATCCAGGTGCCCTTCCCATTCTTTTGTCTTACTCTACACAACTTGATAGTCACTGTTACTATCAGATAGTTCAGGTACCAACTGTAGCGTCTCTCTGCTTCTGTGCCCCACATAAAACTGCAGAAGTCCAAGTCTGGCCAAATCAAATGAAATATAATTACCTGAAGTATACCTGCGCAGTGCCACCACAAGCCCAAAATCATTTTGCTTTAGTTCTGGTTCCAGTAATTAACTGCAGCTATTGTGATTGCTGGCACAAAGAGAAACAATGTTTTTTCAATGTAATGGATCTTTTACTTTATAATAACTTAAATGTGGGGAAGCAGTACTGTTTGTGCCTTAATGGAATAGATTTCAGAGACAGAACTAAAGCCTTGATCTCCAAATCCTAGCCCAAGATTCTTTCCTTTAACCAAACTAACTTTTAAGAATGTTCAACAATATCAGAAGTTCCATTTTGAACATCTTTACACAAAGAAAGCGTAGCAAAAGTATGAGAAGGAAAGGACTGAACACTGAACTGCTGAGTGGCAAAGGTGATGGGGGTTTTCAAATCTTTGGTGACGGTTTATTCCAGGTGGTACAGAGGTTCTTTCAGTCCCTCAGGCTTTAGAAAAGACAAAGTAAAAGGGTGGAAAAGAAATCACACTGGAGAAAGTAATACATGTACCAAATGAAGATGGACTAAAAGACCTCTTCCATGCCAAACCCAAAAGGCCCCGCATTGAGAGCACAGAGTTGGGCAGACTGAGGGAAATCCCACTTCCACCCTCTGCTGGTTCTGACCCACGGACTTCTGTCCTCTCAGCCTCCGTTATCTCAGCCACATAGGGGTGCCTGCGTCCTGGGGTGATAAAGATGTGTGATGTGTGTGCTTAGCCTAGACCTCACATGGAGTTAGAACTCAGAAGTATTTATTTTTCGTAACAGAGATGAAGCTTTACACCTGTAAGATTAAGCCATCCATAGCCTATTTTGTTTGAAGGAAATCAAATCTCCATACTTTACAGGCAAATCTTGTGGACAGAGATGCTAACTGCCCAGGGAAAGGCCACACTGTTCATTAGGTGACGTTGGAAATTGTGCTCTCTGTTCTCCTCAATACGATACGCCATTTTTAACAAGCTCACCACTCACTGGAGAGGAACAGATATGATCCTCAAAAGTTTTCAAGTACACGGTGAGGGCTTTGCCTTAAAGAAAAGAATAACAGGTAAATAAACTACTACCTTTGAGGCTTCCCAAGGCTAGTGATTTTTTTTCCCCCCAGAAATAGGATTTCTCTTCTGTATTTAGGCTGGCCTTAAAATCACTATGTAGCCTAAAATGGCCTTGAACTCACAGAAATCCTCCTGCCTCAGCCTCCCAAGTACTGGAATTACAGGTGCGTGCCACCACGCAGAGCAAAAACAGTAATTCTTGATGCACAAAATGTAACTGCTTCTCACTGTATTGCTTCAGTAGCAAGATGCGATGGTACAACGGTGACTGGGAACTGGAGTCTCCAGCAGGAAGCTACTTCTCAGTACTTTTATACTGTGGAAGGGGTACACAAAGAGCCAGGCAACCCTGGCTGCCACTGCCAGGGAGATGAGCTAAGCTGAATCCAGGACCAAGTTCTGGCTCAGTCAGCATCATCAGTAACGGAGCTGATCATTCCGGGAAACGAGATGTTATCTAAAACTAAGGTCAAGGGCCCAGAATTTAGCTCACTGGTTCTGCCGCCTGCTTTGCAAGCACAAGGACCTGAGTTTGATCCCTGGTACCAAAATATAAATAAATAAATAACTAAAACTAAGGTCAGCAGATTCCTTTACCATAAAGGCCACTAAGCAACTGGAAATCTTTTCTAGCTTCCCAAGAAACCAACAGAGGAAGTAAGATTAGATATCAGTCAGAGAACAAGGAAGGAATCACAACAAAGACAACAGGAAGGGCCCCAGGCTCGGGTTTACCCCGTCCCAGAAGATGGCCACTTTCTCTCCCTGAAAGAGACTACACTGACAGCCTCTGCCCTTTGATGGGTCACTAGACAGAACCTGTGCAACTGAACTGTACTTATACTTAGAACATCCCCACAGCTCCTACCACCACACCCCAGCCCAATTGCAGTCGCTTGGTTTGCCCAAACCAACAGGTGGGCAGTGGTTAGGAACGTGATTTGGACAAGCAGAGACAGACATACTTCATGACTGTACAAAAACTAAAGAGCCCTGATCTGTGAACTGCTCTCAACAGGCAGACCAGAGACCACCCTGACCGGACACTCTGCTCCTGGGGAACACACTTACTTCTGTACCTCAGGTCTCCATAAGTCACTGTCAAAGGTGATGACCTAGCTCATGAATGTGTGGAGCTACACAATCCCTTCTCGGATCCATCTGAGGCTTTTACCCTCAGAAGAATCCATTTCCAAGTCTCTGGGACATCTTGGTACAGTCTCACTGACATGTCTCCATCTACTTCCATACGTGTTTTATACTGTTTGCATATATTTTAATTAACAGAATACATATTTATATTATTTCTCTTTACTGATTTGTTTCAATTTTATTAGAGTTGTAATTAAAACTGAAACAAGTTTTGGAAAAAAATTTTTTCTTCAAAATTTAAAATTTAAAAACCTTATAAAAAAAACCCTTGGTAAAAATTTGTTAGTGAAATAAATCTAACTTTGGCTCTTATGTCAAATCATAAAAAAAATATGGCTTTGGTACTGTGCAATCATTCCCTAAAGTTGCAGTCCCTGATGTGTAAAGCCTGTGGATTCCAACAAAAAAGGCAAACTTAAAAAATGTGAGCTCTCAATCAAAGTGAAACAAAGTTCCTTTCACTGGGGGATTATTGCTTCCTTTCCTCAAGGTGAAATGAAAAATATTTCCCAAAAAAGTCATTTCCAAACCAACGTTCACACTATGATGAGTGGCACAGGTGACCCTTTAGAATTTACACAAACTACTACAGAAGCAGGGGTACCCAATGCCACACAGCAAAGCCATGCTGTGGGTAACAACGGCATTTACCACCTTCATTCGGGGCTTCAGAAAAACATCAGGCTGGCTTCTGAGTGCAGCTCTGTAAATAAAGAACCTTTCTAGCACTGCCCCTGGAAGGTTTCTGTAAAAATGTCACATTTTCTCATAGTTTAACCTGAAGCCCACTTCTTTTCCTTCACTGACAATGGATGCTGTAATTTTATACAACTTCATTAAATGAAAAGAATAATTCATCTCAATTATGTCTACAATGGCCACAAAGATCTAGAAAGCAAGTAAATCCTCTATCATTTTTATGGCAAAGAGAAAGCAGGGCAAAGATAGGAGTGTACCATCACTGATGGGCTACCAGGGTAGCTGCTTACAAAAAAACAAACAAAGAAAAAAATGATATGGTCATCTTTTCTATGAGAAGATGTAAGTAAATTTTGGTGTATCTAGCAGGCTAACAAGTGAACATCTTTTAGCTGGTATTTATCTTAATTAATTTTTCCTAATGACACCTAGGAATACAGGTATCTTAAAAGTATTTCCAGACTTTGTTATACTTGTATTATTCTCAGAATAAGTTAGTATTGAATATAATTAAATGTATATTTTTTGTCTCGAGTCTAAAAGTAATGATCTAACTATATTATGCTTGTTTTTTTAACTGATTTTAACAACATGACATAAAGCCCCTAGAATCGATATAATCATTTGCAAAATACATAAATACTGTTTTCTTTTTAAAATATAAAATAAGATGTGAAAATGGTCAAGTTTCCACTAAATAAATGAAAAATTCAAAAAAAAGTTTTCCTTTCCACGTCATTTGAAGGGAAATTATCATTTTAAACAATACTCAAGTTTATTAAACAAATTTTAAAAGGGATTATAAAATGTTTAACTTTCTTCAGCTTCAAGGTTTATGTTGCTGCCAAATTTTGCAAATTAACTGAACTTTCAAGTCTGCCGACACTGATTCTACTCTGGATTCTAAGTCATCAATTCCTTCTTGCAAATTTTGCCTTGCTTCTTCTAACATTTCTTTCCTTTCTTGAGAAAGGCTAATGAAAATGTCACCGATTTGATATCATTAAGCTGTCATCATCAGCGAGCATGATGTTATATCACATGCCATCTTCTAAATTTTGAAGTTGTGTCTTTTTTACTTCTCTTTCTTCGTTTAGCTTTGAGTCTACTCAGGTTCTGTGCAAATTTGTTTATGTTTTGTTATCTTCGAAAGTTACACTGACATCTTCTGTTGGTGCCTTCTTCATAGTGGCTGCCATCTTGGGGCTCATGCTAGGCTTCTCACTGCACTGTTACCCAGAATTGGAATATCAATTATACATGTTTGGCAATTTCTTATAAATATCAATTGACTCAACTATGCACTGAGCTGTTATTAAGTCAGAAACTATGCTAGGCATCGAAAACACAAAGTGAAGAGGAAAAGTGATTCCTTCCTTAAATAATGACAGGATAGAAGCAGAAAAAACTGGTGTTTCTGAGGTTTTATAAAACCAGTACTTGTATTACTGGCTGACAATAAACATGAGTAAGCAGTTTATTTAACCCATTGTTCCTGGCCCAGGAGAAAATTCACAATCTTTTCTTCAAAGTTCCTCTAAAGGGCAAATAACCAAAGATTTCCTGCAGAAGGGCAAAGGGCCAGCTATAGCTTTCTCGGCAATTGCTCTAACACATTTGTGGTCATTACTAGCAAAAAAAAACCCAAAAAAACAAAAAATTCTAAGCACAGAAAAAAGATGAGTAAATAAAGACAGTGAAACCAACAGCTAATCTCAACCTTAAACAGTTTCAAATAACAGTTAAACCAAACCATGAAATGCTCTTAAAGAAAAATTAAAGTGAGGGACCAGGGATTTAGCTCAGTGGTTCTGCCGCCTGCCTTGCAAGCACAAGGTCCCAAGTTTGGTCCCTGGCACCAAAAAAAACCAACAAAAAAACAAAACAAAACTAAAGTGAACTTTTTCTCCTGGCCACAGACTGAGGAGAGCAAACAGGTGGCAGTTGGGGGAGTGGGAGAGCCCTGACCACATGGCAGACTCGCATAAACTAACCAGGAAAGCATACGTCTTCATTTAAAGTGAGATTCAAATGCTGCTTGTTTCATAGACTTGTTGGGAGATAAACAGCTATAAAGTGTTTGTCACTCATGGCTGTTTTTTTAATGCTATTTATGATTCACCTCAGAACATGATTAGTGGTTGAAGACACAGGTGGAACCAGACTTTGTGGGTTTGAATCCCAGTGCTGCCACATCCTTTCCTATTCCTGTTTCTTCCCACTATAAACTAGATAAAATTATAGTACCTTCCTCACAGGATTTCTGTGAGGCTTAATTTAGCCAATACACTTAAATCATTAAAAGAGCACCTAGGATCTAGAAATGTGCTCAATAAACACCAGCAGCCATCATCAACTTCTGGGTCCAGCTGAGAGAAAATCACCATGGCCCCAGGAGGAAGCACATTACACCTGCTCAGACAACTTTATTTCCAAAAATAGTACTGTGCAACTGTTTACTAAAAATCTTGTAATCTCTTCATCAGCTTAAAAATACCAAAATTTTCACAGATATAAAATATGTGATGCAAAGAGGTCTCTCTTTCTGCACAACTGCACACATATCACATCTGGGCTACATATTCCAAGTAACTGAGCTCACTCGAGGAAGAAAGAAAGCATCGAGTCTAATACTATTTCTCGACCAACTGAAGTTTACAGGTGAAGCTCACCCACAACACCAATGGTCAGGAAAACAATCTAAATGCAGAAACATCAGCTCTGGTGGAAACTGACAAGATGACAACATTAATTCTGAACTTAAACATAACTTATGTTTTCAACACAAATACATTTTCCACTTCCTGCAAATGACAACAATACATTAATTTTCAGTTGGTAATGTAACTGTTTCAACCTGTGGATAAAAGTATCTTTAATTCGATAACTTTGTCCCCTTTTTAGATATGGGACTTTTTTTTCTTCCCAGTTGTCATGGTTCATTTTGTGTGTGGACTTGACTGGGTCAGCGGTGCAGAGATATTCAGTTAAATATTATTTCTGGCAGTGCTGGCGGGCAGGCTTCCAGAAAAGGTTAGCATTTCAGTCGGTAAACTGAAGAAAGCGGATGCCCTCCCCAATGTGGGTGGGTCTGGGTGGGTCTCCTCCCATACCTCATAGACCTGAAGGGAACAAGAAGTTGGAGGGAGAGCAGAGCTCCCTCTCTCCAGGTCTGCCTGCTTCAGTCGGAACGGTCCCCTGTCCTAGGACGGGGACATCATCAGTGTCCCTAGGCCTCGGACTCAGGCTGGACCACACCATCCAGCATGCAGAAGGCACACGGTGGGCTTCTTCGCCTCCATAACTGCATGAGCCAAGGCCAGCATAAGTTTCCTTCTAAATAAAACGAAGAGGAAGAGGGGAGGGGAAGTGTGTGTGTTCTGGGAGAGAGGGTGGAGGGAGCGGGCTATTGGCTCTGGTTCTCTGAAGAACCCTGACTAATACACTAATTAAAGACACTCAGGCCAAAGCTTTTTTCAAAAATTTAAAGAAAGCCAGTGGCCTTTTCACTGTGCACATGTTCCAAAATCCCTCACTACCTACCATGCAAGGTGATCAAAAAACAGTGAATGTTTAACATTTTCATTGTCATTCATTCCTCTTTAAACGCCCCTCACTTTGAATACACTTATCTCATCATCCTTGCCACTTTCTGAAGCAGTCCTGGAAGTCCTTTTTCAGGAGTGTGTTTAATTGTACTGTCCTGTCCACCTTGATGTTCCGATTCAATGCAGAACACTCACCTCTCGTGGTCACTTGGACTTGGGGAAAGAGCTGGAAGTCGCACGGTGTCAGATTCAGTAATAAAGTGGACAGGGACACAGCACAATGTTTTCATGAACCTACCTTTCTCTTGGATGGCATTCAGTATATTTTTCATCACAGCTTGTAAAGACACTCACAAAAAAAGACTTTCAGAACTGCTCTCTGGGAAAGAAGCATAAGAATTTGCTTGATAATTACTAGGAGAAATAGAAGAATATGATGTTTTAATTAAGTCCTCAAAGTATCAGAGAAAAGGGCAAAATGCTATATTATATGAGGTGCAACAGAAAAGTATGCTGAATATTTAAATATCATGTATTACAGTAAGATGCAGTGCCGTTAGTCCACCTTACAAACTACCTCTCACTTTGAGCACTTATCCCATACTCTTGCCACTTTCCAAAGTGGTTCTGGAACACCCTTCAGGGGAGGGCACATCAGCCCGGAGCCGGGTTCCTCCCTTTGCTGCTTCCGTTCATATCCTCTGGCTGCATTAAACCATAACTATGATTATAACAAATCCTGTGAGTCCCTCTGGTAAATCACTGAGTCAGTGGTCTGAGACCCCAGGAACCATGTGTCCACTTCCTTTCCATGAAATGTAACCCTAAACCCAATTCCCACTAGGGTTATGAGTCAGAAAAAAGGCCTAGCAGCTTTCACCAAAATGTTCTCTTTATTCAACTTGTGCCATTTTTCTCTGACTGATACCCAGAAAAACAATTGTGTTCAAGAATGCTGCTGTTGAAGCAAAGGACACAGCAGAATATAGTGGACTTACACTTTTTTAAAGCTTTAGAAATTGTCTAAAAATGAAGTATTAGGTCAGGTATGGTCACGCACACTTGTAATCCCAGCACTTGGGAGGCTAAGGCAGGAGGATCGCTGTGAGTCTGAGGCCAGCCTAGGCAACCTAGTGAGTTCAAGGCCAGTCTGAACTACATAGCAAGACTCTTGTCTCAAAAAAAATAAATAAATAAATAAATTCAGATGCTAAGCAAAGCCTTAAGGGAAATTCATGGGAAAGTAATTTACTGGTACAACATGACTTCAGTTAATTTGATTAAAATGAAAATATATTTATTGGATGAGTATATGCTGAGTAATGCTTTTATCATCAGACATGAAGCTCTTTTTCATTCTTATATTCAAGCATTCCTCTATTTTTTTCAGTGTTCAAATAATCGTTAATAATAAAATTTACCTTTTTAGGGGGAGATTTTTTTTTTTGGTACCAGGTATTGAACTCAGGACCTTGTGCTTGAGAGGCAGGCACAGTGCCACTGAGCTAAATCCCCAGCCAAGGGGGGAGATCTTTGATTCTGAAACACTTTTATATGTAGTTTTTCTGATTTTCATTTTTGTCTCACAGATCATGGTTCTTTGGCTTCAAAATCATTGTGTATTTTCCAACTGTCATTTTATGAATTATTATCAAACACAGAACACCACAACTTGGTTTGTAAAAAATGACACATACATGTAATTAACCCAAAGATGCAAGCATTACATTCTCAGTCTTTGTTACTGGCAACCAATCCTGCCAGGAATGCAGTCGCAGACTCCTTTCCCTCTCTGTTCTTCCTTACTTTTTTCCCAACATCTAAATCATCAGCCAATTCTGCTGATTTTTCCCCCAAACCCATCCATATCCACAACTCTAATGACCTATGCCATGGTACATCTTGCCTCCAAGCTAAGCTTCCTGCCTTCCATGTTGCCTCCTCAGGCTGTTTTCAGTATAGGAGCCAAAGGGGTCTGGCCAATCCTGATAGAGATTATGAGCTGCTCTTTCTCTAGCAGTCCAAGGGTTTCCCACGTCCTTAAGAGCAGGCAAAGTGTCCCTGCTGATGGCTGTTCAGGCACTGCAGGGTCTGGCTGTGTCACCTGCTCTCACATCCGCCCTCCTGCCCACCCTCTCCCTCAACCTTCCTCTCCCCTCACAATAGCTTACATTTTAGAGAGAGAAGCCTGGCACACAAAAGTAGTAAGTAGATTATAGATTCTACAGTCACAAGTGCTGAGAAGAAAAATAACACCCAGCAGGGAGTTAAGGAATGAGGATAGTGGGTTATAACAAGGATGTAATTTAAATAAGGTGATTGCTGCTGGCCACACTCTAGGCAAACACTTAATGGAGGTGAGGGAGGAGCCATGTAGCCATCTGCAGTAAGCACTCCAGGGGGAAGATCAGTCACAGAGTCATGGAGAAGGCACACTGTATGGGTATAGGAACAGCAAGGAGACTAGCTTGGCTGGGATGGGAGACAGTGAGGGGCTAGCACTGGGGAAACACTGAGAAAATAACTTATTGAATGGGTAAACTTAACTTTGTGTCAAGAGATAATTCTTTAGATACTCCGAGATAATTATATGTCTCTATAATTATAATTATACAAAAATAAAAGTCATTGTGTACCAAGAGAAACCATTTGGAGGTAAAGTGTACTGAGATGCTTGAACCTTCAGAGCATTCAGAGTGGCCTTTAGAGTTGTTCAGTAAGTCAGCCCAGACTGCCAGCTGTTCTTTTTACCCGTCTCCAGAGGCCTAGTGCAGCAAAGCTCACCATTCACTTCCTGAATGTCCTTTTTTGTTTCCTGACACTCCACCGAGAGTCCTCAGGGTCACCTCAAAACATTAAATCTATCTCGCATGGAATTAAACATTCCTCTGCTCTTCCTCAAAATGAGCTAGGCCTGACTTTCTGCTCAATGACAGGGTGCTAAGACATTTTTATTGATCTTTTTTGATATTTAAAAGGATTCCCTTCATGTATCCCATTCTAACCATATTTCCAAGGACACATTATTATTTAATGGTTTGGTGTAGGGCTTTATTACTGTTATTATTTGCAAACTTTAAAAAACTATTTCTACCTTGCAAGTACAAGGTCCCAAGTTTGATCCATAGTACAAAAAAAAAAAAAAAAAAAAAAAAAAAATTATAGCCCAAATTTTAACCAAAAAAAAAAAAAAAAAAAAAAAAAAAAAAATTCTAGGACCAGGGATGTAGGCTCAGTGGCTCCACACAGGCAGGAACAAGACCCTGAGTTTGATCCTCGGTAACTAATTAAAAATACTGCTAACTTCTTCATCCAGAGGATTAAGAAGAATGCCGTCTATTATTTCTCCTACATCCTGCAGTCATATTCCAAATCAGTCCCACATCTGTAAATTAGCTAGAGAAATGTCCACGTCACTGGACTCTAGAGGAGATTAATGATAATCAAGCAAGGTTCCTAGGGCTCAGACTGGTACATACAAGGTACTTAATAAACAGTTCTGATTTTTTGAAAAAGACAAAGTACTCTAACTCAGAGCCTGAAACAAAAGCAGATACTAATGTCTATGTCTGTGGGCACGTACAAGGCCACAAGTGTCTAACCTGGCGTCCAAACCTTCCTTCTGATGAATCAACCAACTACATTTCATCTTTAGCATCCTACTCTGGAACACCGGCATCTTCTCATCTCTGCCGTGCACTTCTCTACCCAGACTTTCATATTCATCCCCCCATGAGATCCCATCTCTATTCACAGCGAGATTCTCCTAACCTCTTCTTCTGATCAAACTTCATGGGTTTCTTCTTTGCTCTTGCTGCAGAAAACACTCTTTGGAACTTATTTTTCAAACTTTCTTCTCATTTCTTATCCCAAATGGATGTGGAGAACTGGCTGGCCATTTCTGAGGTGATTCCAAAATTAAAAGGGGGTGTGGGGGAGTTGGCACTCAGGATCTTTTGAAAATAAAGATACTGTAAGGTAAGTGACTCTTTTAGTGACCTTTCTCCTGGCTGTGCTCTCCCATAGAAGGCAAAGCTCACGCTGCCAACCTCACAAGCAGGTTGGAGCCAGCCTCTTTAGTCCCCCAGGACAGTTTAGCTCTCCCAATGACTAAGAGCATTTCTCTCAGCACTTTCATCATCTGAAATCACCATTGGTCTGTTTTTTGTTTTTTTTTTTTAATCTTCACAAGCAATTTTTAGTGCTTTGAGAATACTTCCAACTGTCCCAGTGACTTAAGGAAACACTACTGTATTTGTCCACTTACCTCAATCTCTACCATAAGTCTGGGAGACATCAATTCTGTCTTACAAGATAGCTGTACACATCTGTTTACTTCTCCATTTTGGACTCTAGTAAAATCCATACCATTGATGCTTCAACAACTTTGCCTTTTTCCAAAAGTAGTCTACGTCTTGTTTTGTTTTTTTCCAGTACTGGGGATCAAACTCAGGACCCTACACTTGTAAGGCAGGGGTGGGGCTGCTGAGCTAAATCACCAGACCAAATAGTCTGTTTTTTATCACCTGTACATTGGGACAACAAAGTATCATCAAGCTAAGAGAGAAAACTGAGGATTGAGTGCAGGCATAATGTCTGTAAATTTGTCTTAAAATCCTTATCTGCAATGCCAAATAAAAAGAAGTCACAGAGTATACTATGCTGGAAAGAAAAAAGGAATGTCAAAGACACTTTCAGGAAATGGAGAACATACCAATATTCCAAGACCATCTGTGACAAGTCCATCACTGTGGCTACTGAGGGACTGGTGCAGGTCCAGGCAAACGGGAGATTAAGGAGCCTGGAACATCTCATTCATCGATTATCAAATAAACCTACAGACTCCTCTCCTTTTTTATAATCCTTCTGGCCCACCATGACCATACTATGACAGTCTTGAAAGATTTGAACTGGAGTATACTATAGGATGTATTCCCCAACACCCACCAAATTCCTATGTTGGAGTCCTACCCTTCAATGCCTCCAAATGTGACTGGATTTGGAAACCCGGTGGTTTGCAGATGTTATTGATTAACATGAGCTCATACTGGAGTATCATGGGCCTCCAATGCAGCATGTCTGTTGTCACTACGAGAAAGGAAAACATGGAGACAGACACAGGCATAGAGATGTCATGTGACATGAATCCACCAAAAGCTAGGAAAGCAGCTGGCAATGTAATTCCATGGTACAATGCTTGATTAGCATATGGGAGGCCCTGTGTGCAACCCCTTACTACTACCAATAAATAAAGAAAAAAATGTGGAAAAGGGCAAGAAAGAGGTTCTCCCTCACAGCCTGAGAAACTAGCCTTTCAAAGTCTTGATTTTGGAGTTTCAGTCTCTAACACTGTGAGACAATAATTTTCTTGTCATTTAAGCCACCCAATTTGTGGTACTTTCTTAGGGTGATCCCAGCAAACTAATACAGTCTTAGGCCTACAATTTTCACATTTCCAAAGTAGAAGCTCTAATCATTATTATATCCACACCAAACACAATAAACATTCCCAGTGTTTACTAAGGGTCACAAACTACACTACATATTTCACACAGACTCACTCATCTAACCCACCATAAGATAGACACTAATATCATCCCTTTTTTCACAGCTGATGAAACTGAGGTATAAACCAACTAAGTTATATGTGTCAGTCAGCTTCCTACTGATGGACAAAACACCTGAGGCTTGCAACCAAAAGGAGGAGTTTAACTGATTTATAGTTTCAGAGGTTTCAGTCCATGGTCGGCTGGCTCCAAGGGAGAAACACCATGGCAGAGCAAAGATGCTTAGTTCATGGCAGCTGGGAAGCAGAAAGGAGTAGGGGATAAGAATACACTCCTTCAGGTCACACTGCCAGGAACCCACCCCTTCCAACCACAACCCACTTTCTACAGCACATTCAGCTATGAAGGCACCAATGGATTAATCCACTGGTGCCCCACAATCCAATCACCTTCCAAAAGCCCAACTTCTGAACACACAAAACTTTTGAGGGACATTTTAGATCCAAACCATAACATTATCTAAGGTCACAAAGAAAGCAAAGGAAACAATATATAAAGCCAGGCAGTCTGACCAATACTCCTGCAAACTACAATGTTCCTTTCAAATTAAAGAAGTCACCATCATATCACTTCCCTACCGAAGGCCCTCTGTTCCCCTCAGCAAAATGAACAACCGTCCCTTGCCTGTGGCTTACACAGTCTAGCTCTTGCCTACCTTTTCAATCTAATCATTCATTTCCACTATCCACAAATTCTCCCTTCAGACTTACCTTTGCTTCCTTGCTGAAGCACAACTCCCATCTTTGTTCTTTATTCCTGATGCTACTCTCTCTGTGCCATTCCATCTCTGTAACTGTTCTATACCCAATTCAGTACTTTTCTCTCATTGAAAGAACACAATTTCAAATCCATTCATAAGTCATCTCCCTGTGAGCCCATGTATGTTTGCACTGCTCAATAGGATTCAAGAATTCCAGAATGTTGCCGGCCATGGAGGTGTTTATCATCTTACACAGTCATGGTAGAAACACAGTACTTACACAAACCACTAAAATAAAAGGAAGTCACTTTGCGTGAGAAGGACAAAGTACTCAAAACTTATGGAAGAGAGTGAAGGAGGGTGAAGTGAGAGTGGAGTGTCTGAACAGGGCCTTAAAAGAGGTCACTAGTGTTAAACCCGAAACCATTACCCTGCTGGAAGACAAGATAGGTGAAACTATCGAAGTCACAGGCATAGGCATGGGCTTTTGAACAGAACCCTAATTGCACAGGAAATAGTTCAAGAATCAATGAATGGGATCACAGCAAATTAAAAAACTTTCACAAAGCAGAAGAAACAACATAGTAAAAACACAACCTACAGAATGGAGGAAAAATTTACCAGCAATTCCTCAGCAGACGAGTAATATCTAGAATATAGAAAGAACTCAAAAACAGAATCCCCCCAAAATAAAAGACCCAATTAAAAAATGGGCTAGCAAAATGGAAAGACACTTCACAGAAGTACAAATGGTCAATAAGTAAATTGGAAATGCTCCACCTTGCTGGCCATTAGAGAAATGCAAATTAAAACACAATTCTCCACCCTACCCCAGAAAGAATGGCCTTTAAGAAATCAAATAACAAGTGCTGGAGAGGCTTCAGAGGAAGAAGGAGCTCTTCTGCATTACTGGTCGGAATGTAAACTAGCATAACCTCCACAGAAATCAGTATGGCGATTCCAAAAAAAAAAAAAACCCTAAAATTAGAAATTCCATCTGACTCAGCTGTTCCCCCTTCTAGGTATCTTTCCCAAAGAGTTAAAGACATCATACTACAGTGATCCATGCACACCTATGTTTATAGCAGCACAACTCATAATAGCTAAATCTTGGAAGCAGCCCATATGTCCATCAAAAGATGGATAAAGAAAATGTATTCGCACACCATGAAGTGCTACTTTTCCATGAAGAATGATAAATAAGTCATTTGTAGGGAAACCAATGCACCTCAAGACTTCATTAAGTGTAATAAATCAGACGCAAGAGCTTAAATATCACATGGTTTCTCTTATATTAAAAACCCAGAGTAAAAATAAAGAACAAAATAAAAGATAGATAGCAGGAAGTAGGGAAACATCTTTCTCAAAGGGGAAGGGATCAAGAGATGGAGGGAGATGGGAAGGAAGGAAGAATAAGGGATGAATAAAAGAACCAGGAGCTGTTATGTACGTATACCAACTCCACACAAGGAATATAAACACTGTATACTGCAAACATGTATTAATAAACTAAACGAATTTTTTAAAAAAATTACAAAGGGGTCAGGAAGGATATACACAGCTTTAACACTCTACTACACACTTCTTACTTCTTCTATGTATACTGAGCTATTTTACCTTTCTGATTACCTTTCTCACAGTTATTATTTCATTCCTCTGTGGATCTGCATGGGATTTGAGGGGGAGCTCATTTACTCAGGGATAAGCTGCTGGGAGACACAGTCATTTGTTGTCTTTTCTGCAGTGCCAAATATCACTGATTACATATGATAGAGGTCTTCAAAAAACACCTGTGGAAAAGTTGCGCATTTAGCTTAGTGGCGCCACATCTGCCTTGCAAGCACAAGGTCCTGAGTTTGATCCCCAGTATTGGGGAAAAAAAATATGTGTGGAAACAGTAAAAGAAAAATGAAGAGACGAAAAGAAAAAAAAAAAAAAAAGAAAGAGAAGTCACAAAAGGAGATAAGTGCATTTCCATGACTTCCAAGAGTCCTCCTGAATCTGGCGGCCATTCCTTTTTCTGCTTCTTCCTCTTTCTATGCTTCTGCTCTTCCCATAAAATCCTGTGAGGATCTATTCATTCTCCCTCTCAGAGCTGTTGCTCCCTTCCTGCAATCCTTCACCATACATCTGTCTCTCTTCAGCACTTAATGATCTCATAAAGTTTCATACTCTGTTACCTTCCTCCAACCAGATTTTAGAGGTCCTCGAGGTTAAAAATCATGTCATATTTATTTTGCATGCCTCTTCTGCCTGCTACCAAGGCAGCCCCTCAAACACAAAAGTACCTGGCAAATACCCCCTAAATGACTAAATCCTTCCAGAACTCCCATCCTTCAAGTACAGTGTTCTTTCATCTGACTCTCCAGTCAGATGAAAGAAGAAGACAAACTATCCTTATTCCCAGGTGACACAAGAGACCCAAAACATTCTACCAAAAGACTCCTAGAACTAATAAACAGTTTCAGCAAAGTAGCAGGATACAAAATCAACACATTAAAATCAATAGCATTCCTCTACAGCACCAGAGAAAGAAATTAAGAAAATACCATTCACATAGCTTTAAGAAAAACTAAATACTTAGGAAATTAATCTCACCAAAGAAGTAAAAGACCTCTACAACAAAAACTACAGAGCTCTGAAAAAGGAGATATTCCCTTTTCTTGTGTAGGCAGAACCAACATTGTCAAAATAGCTGTACTATGAAAACTGACGTATAGATTTAATGCAATCACAATCGAAATATCAACAATATTCCTCACATAACTAGAGAAAACAATCCAAGAATTCATATAAAACCACAGGAGACCCAGCATAGCAAAAGCAATCCTGGGCAGGGCCAGGGATTTAGCTCAGGGGCACTGTGCCTGACTTGCAAGTACAAGGTCCTGAGTTCAATGGGGCGGGGATCATAGGCAACAAAAACAAAGCAGGAAGGATCATAGTCCCAGATTTCAAGTTTTATTATCAAGATACAATGTTAAAAACAGCATGCTACATACAGATGAGAAAACAAACATGTAGACCAATGGAACAGAGGATGCAGAAACAACTCCAGACACATTCAGCTACCTGATCTTTAACAAAAAGGTCAAAACTGGATGTTCACATGCACAAAATTGAAGCTAGATCCACATCAATCACCATGCACTAAATTTAAATGAAAATGGTTCAAATATCTAAATATTAAAATAGAACCATTTAACCTGGAAAGTGGATAAAATGCTTGAAGTCATAGGCATAGGCAAGGATTTTCCGAACATTACCCCAACTGCACAAGAAATAACATCAAGACTCAACAAATGGGGATCATGTAAAATTTAAAAGCTTCTGCATAGCATAGGAACGAGTAAAGAGACAGCCCAAAGAATAGGAAAAAAATTTGTCAACCACTCCTCAGACAGAGGACTAATATATAGAATATATAAAGATCTAAAAAAAATTAGACCCGCCCCCAAATAAGTACAACATCTTTTCACGTACTTATTGACCATCTGTTCTCCTCTGGGGAAGTGTCTACTCATTTCAGTTGCTCATTTTTTGTTTGGGTCTTTTATTTTGGAGGATCTCAACGAATCCAGGATGTTAAGCAAAATAAATCAAGCATGCAAGCTTAAATATTGTGTGGGTGTTTTTTTTAAATATGAGAAACTCACAGTATAAATAAATGAAAGGGCAAAATAAAAGACGGACAATAGGAAACAGGAATATAGATCTTTTGCAAACTGGGAAGAGGATCAAGACCTGGAGGGGGGTTGGAAAAAGGGATGTAAAAAGACTTAGGATGTGTCATGAACATGCACCAATTACCCACAAGGATTGTATTCATTTTGTACTGCAAACATGTCCTAATAGTAACTGGGAAAAAAAACACTGACTATAAGCTATGGTGATCAACACTGCACAGTATTGCTATAAGGTCAAGTATATGAATAAGATCCAAAAACAGACTAAAAAAAAATGCTTAGTATAAATTTTAAAGGCGATTTTAAAGAGTAAAACCAAAAACTTTCTCTACATTCCTACAATTCAGTCATTTTTAATTTCTAAGATTTAAGTTCAGACGAGCAGAAGTCAAAGAATTAAAGCCTCAGAAGATGAAAGTCCAACTTCTTTTCAAAATAATCCTGTTTAAACCTCTCTAAACAGAGAAGAACTCCAAGATTTCCAGGTTTCCTTCAGAAACCCGTCCTAAAGTATGAAAACATTCTGAAAAATTCCCCTGTATCTAGCATAAATTCCTTTTAATGCTTGCTTTAAGTTGATGATTTCCCCTTCTCTTTCTTCAGGGAAAATGGAAAACAGCTGCCTGAGTTCCCCTTTCTGGCTACTTCTTCCTTCTGGCGAGACCACTCCCCCTAGAGAGAAGCCTGACCCCTGCAGGTGATAAAAATCCAATTGCCCCTGCCATCAGGGGCCAGCGGGTTGTAGCCAAACCCACCCCCCTTCACACCCCCTGGGATGACATCATTAAACCGCCAAGCCCACAGAAAAAGGGTCTTCCAGAATTCGTGGAATTCTAGAAATCCAGGGCTTGCAGAGTATCCTCAGATACACTGGAACAAAAACGCCTCAGCTTCCAGCAGGAAAATTCACAGGCAGCACTGTCTAGAAGGTAAACAGTGTCTTCTTCTTCTGGCACCAAAGTCTTTATCACTGTGATAGGTGTTCATGCACCTTGGCAGGAAATACTTTTAAACCATTTAGTGATTTTTGTCATGCAGTGCTTGAGTTTCTTGCCACTCATACAACTTTCTGGATGTAATTTTAGAAAAGCAATAAATCTTTCCATACTCCAACCTAAGTGAATACTCTAAAAAAGGGTCAATGTCTAGTCTGTTACGCCTCTGATGAGTAATCGACACTGAATTAATGATATAATCTGTGATGACTACATTTTACACCAAAATCTACATAACTAGCATTAATGTCACCTTGTACTTCAAGAATTGCTACCAAATATCCTCATTTTCTCCTCAATTGCCATTTGACAGCAACACAAAAGCCCAGTATACTGCCCTCATACTTCAACAGAAACATGACAGATCTGCAAGTTTGATGAGCCAGCTTCCTTCACAAATTCCTTTTAAGAGTTATGAAATGCTGATCTGACGTGCTATGGTGTAACTTCTGCATGTGTTTTAACTAACACACACACACACACACACACAGGATTTTAATGTGATTATCCTACCTTTCAACTGGGAGAAGAGATATACTATTAGCTCTACAAATGATATCCATTAAAGGTTCTTAGTTTTTAGGGTTTTTATTTTTGCACACAGACACATATGTAACAGCAAACTGTTCCTATCTAGGACAAAGCAGATGGGCACAGCCCACAATGATACATCATGAATGTGTAAATGAAAGCTACCTGCATTTATGCCTTATGATTTTTTATAGTAAGACTACACTTATCTGATGGTTATGGCTATTTCCAAATATAAAATGTCCAAGCAAATCATGCTTACTGTAAATATTGTCTATAGCCTCTGTATATTACTAAAGAGAGGAATTCTTTCAAGAAGTATCTACTAACATTTGATAACAATGATCACCAAGATCATGTTTATCAAATATTCTAAAGGAGTTGAAATAGAAGGAAACCCAGTGATAATCTTAACAGCCATCAAAATTCATAGTTATTCTGATTTAAGAACAAAGGACTCCACTGAAGAGATAAACAGATGGCTTCAACAGTCTTTTCCTCTCTCCAAATTAAATCATCCTCTTTCTTTGCTCTGATCTCTAGCAGCTCTCCGAGCACTTTTCTCCAGCAGGTCTGTACTCTTCTGAGCATCTGAGAGGAGTGGAATACACAGCTTGAACAGGCCACAGCTTGCCCACATATGGCACAAGCCAGCAAAGCCATGGGGAAAGCACAAGAAGGAAGCCACTAATGAGGGCTCCACAAACAGCCTGGGGCTAAGGGAATCTTCACACAGCAGGGAGACACAGGGGAGTGGGAAGGAGTCTGACACAGTCAGTTACAAGAAGCCCAAAGCACACAAGGTTCTAGAGAACCCACAGTTCACAGAAGCATTACATAATAAAAGGGTTATAAAGCACATAGGTAGGAAAATGAAATGTAAGTCTTTAATAAGATGAAATTCCAGTCACAAAGGAGAAAAGAACAATTAAACATGCAATTTACATTTGTCTATTGAAGGTACACCACTAATTACTGGTAAAATGACAGACAAATCTCTTACCTTCAGTATTTCCATTTCTACACCACTAAAATAAAGGTCAGATACCTGCTCTACAGCACTCTCCATTTCTAAGAACCTTAAATGTGAAAATCTTAGGATTCTTTGAAAAAGAAAATGAAAAGAGTGCCATGAAACTTTAAAACGCCAGAACTCATGTAACTGTATGACTTCAGGGGAACTTTCCTTTCCTTCAATTGTCTAAATGCAGACGAATAGGTAAGCCTTTACTAATACTAATGCCCCCACCCCAGTCCTGTTTCTTTTCTAGTTTGATTCTTTTCTGAAACACTTCACTATCAGCTAACCAAATCATTCTTCCTTCTACACATTAGAAGCTGTGAGGGCTGGGATTGCCTCACCAGTGCAAGGTCCCTTTTGATCCCCAGTACCAAAAAAAAAAAAAAAGATGCTGTGAAACACTAACTTTTAAGAGGATTAAAGTTTGAGATTACATTTATTTTTTTATACACACAAAAATTTCTTTAAAGAACAAGTATTTCAATTAAAAATACTGTCCTCAGTGTAAAGTTCAACTTTTTAAAAGGGAATTTCCATTTAGAATTGGGCAGTGGAATTGAGAAGCCATTTTTCTAATGTCTTCTAACTAGAAACACCCATTTCTAATTATTGCTACCACCAAATGGAAACATGGATCAGTATCTCAGGAGTCTGGGGTTCTAATGTCTACTTCCCATTCCACCATGTTGATATAAATTTCATGGGGAAATAATTTTCCTTTTCGCTACTCTGGGCTTTGTCAATTGCCTCATGTTAGGCACCAAATCTAGGCAGAATTCTCTTGTGCAGTCCAAACATCTACCAGTAGTTTTTTGGCCCATGGAAGTGTTTTATTCTATAAGTCACTACAGAGATTCAGGTACAGAGATGCCTATCTGTGTAATCCCAGCTCTCTGGGAGGCTGAGGCAGAAAGATTACAAATCCAAGCCCAAACTGGGCAATTTAGCAATTTAGGAAATCCCTGTCTAAATAAATAAATGAAGCAACAAAAGGGAAAAATCAACCAGTCAACCGATAGACAAATAGTCTGAGGATAAGCAGGAAGGCTCTGGGTTCAATCCCCAGTAACCCGCCTCACCCAAGAAAAATCACTATAGAAGAAGGTAATGTAATTCCCACGTAAGAAAAATGTGGGTATGTAATATAGCAGTAAGGACTGCCCTGTTCTTTGATGGCCTACATTTTTTCTATAGGACTAGTGGTAACTAAAATTCCTCAGGTGCTATCCTCTCTTCACAGTATCAAAAATTTGGCCCCTCTCCATCAATAATGTGGTGAAGTTCCCTCTTCCTGATTTTTCTTACAGACTGCACAAACACATCCCAGGAGAAACCCGGATGGAGAAAAAGTAGATGAATATTTACTACATTTAGGTGCCAAACATCCTAAGTGCTAAGTAATAGTACATGTTCCAACTACAAAATACTAATCTTTTACTGATTTCTTTGACCCCTTTGAAAACAAAATAAATGATACATTAAAACTCAAACTTAATTATCTTACTTTCCTTTTATCCTCTCTAACCATCTACTAAAATCGTAATACTGAGTGAGAATAGTGTAATTTCACTTTCACACAACACAGCATAACCTAAAGCAAACAAATAAACCGGAAAATAGTATATCACACAAAAGAAAATACTTTGTTGCAAATAACACTGAGAAAATTTTAAATAAATTTTTGTTTCCTGGCAGAATGCATTTTCATCTCTGACTTGACACAGCTTCTTGGGGATTTAAAACAATTATAATAATCATAGGAAAATGGATACATATTGAGGATATACTCCTGAGTGAAATAAAGTCACACGTGTAAATACCGAATAGTTTCTCTGGTGTGAAAAACTATAATAGTACACAAGATCCTAATGAGATAATTGACAATGTGAAATAGGAAGAAAAAGGCTAAAGGTATAGGGAAAGTGGGAAGGGTAGGGGAAAGGTAATAAGGGAAAGAAAAAAAATAGGAGAAAATGAAAAAATGGAAATAAAATGTTTGTAAATGGGGAGAGGAGGGGGTGAAGGGAGGTCAGGGACAAGGGGAAAAAATGAGAACCAAGACCTGTCATGTAAAGGTACAAGATCCCAATAATGAATGTAATTGTACTGTATACCTAAAATGCACCAATAAACTCAATGAGGAAAACAAACGAACAATTATAATGAAGAGCTAGGAAACAGCTGTGAAGTCAGACGCGCTACCCCTGGGGCACTGCAGGAGCACAAAGCTAGCTTCGTGCTGGGCACACCCCGCACCGCACCGCAGCACACGGTCATACTTGTTCAAACTCCCACGCAGACGCTGCCTACTGCACACTTGACCCTACCTGGCAAACCCAGCTGTTTCCTTCCATCAGGCCCCAAAGCCGAGAAGGAACTTGAAACAGCCTCTACCCGCAGGACCAGGAATGGGCCCTAATATCCCCATCCTGCAAAGTCCTGGTATAAGGTTCCGCTACAAAACCTGCTTTTGTCAAAGTGATTTGGTTTTGCTGTTGTTTTGTTTGGGGGAAATTCTCATCTACTGGCCGACTGCAGGGTCATTTTTTAAACTGAATGCTAAAATGTACTGCGCAGGCCACTGTTTTTATTTAAGCAAATCTGGCCGCAACTGATACTGACATCATACACCAGTCAACGAAAATAACTTCCAAATTCACTGTGCTGCTTATTTAGGTCTTCTCCCAGTGCAGCTACGACAGCCTCAGAATGTGCCCCAGGAACCGACAGTCTTGCACTTTCTGCTAAACCCACAGCGGGGGTCACTAGGTGACAGAGACACCAAATTCAATCCCTCTCTTCCATTTTTGCCGAATCAGATCATGGCTATGTATTTCATAAAAACGCTTATGTCTGCATAGTGACTTTAGAGGAAAAAAGTAACACATGAACTCAATACTCAGATAACCCTGTATTTTATTTCATGCACATTACATTTTTGTGATCCCATTTACTTATGCAGTCTGAATATTCTGTAACATTTCACCTCAGTATTTAATTTTGTAGACTATGATTTCTAGAAAAATTTAAAAAAAAACTGAAAAGGATTTCTTAAAAAGGTCGATTCTACAGATACATACTTAAAATGCTGAGAATATTTCTACGCCAAGAAAGTCCATTCCCAAATTTTAAACCACAGCGAGCTAAAACTGTTAACAAGAACTTTATTCCACGAAGAAGCCCGGAAACCCAAGGCGTCCCCGACCTCCAGTTTCGCGGGGAGCCCCGCAGGCGAGCGCGGCGCGGGAGGGCGGGAGGCGCCCAGGTTCCGGCCCGGGGCTCGAGCGAGCAGAG
>NW_022900926.1:63890387-63895013 GCF_012274545.1 Fukomys damarensis | reverse complement strand
CCCGGGGCGTACGGAATCTCCGTCCCAAGCAGCTCCCGCTCCCCGCCTCCATCCCCACCGCTTCCTCCCTTTCTCGCTTACCTCCCGCTGGACGCGCGGAGAAGGGGCCTGGGCACTTCCCACCTTCTCCGCACCGCCAGATGCACCAGATCCAGACTGTAACCGCCGAAGAGAAAGGGTCTGCGGCGCCGCGTCTGACGTTTTCAACTCCCGAGAGGAAACTTCGCTCTCATCTCCAGGCCCGCCGCGTGAGAGGGGAGCCCTCCTCCACCCAGGGTCCCTCCTCGGGGCGGAGCGTTTGCACCTTTGGGGTAACCCCCTCTAGGTTTCCTTTCATTCTGTGCAAGGGCTCCCAGAACTAGCTGAACCAGTCCAGTCCAGCCAGGTCCGGTCAGGTGTGACGGGGGCGCCCACGCAGGGCCGGGGGTCCCCGCACTTGGCGTAGCCTAAATGACCTCCGGTTCTGGGCTGCGCAGAAGCGATGGTGCACAACTTACTTCCCCGGGGTTAAGATGAATGCTTTCCTCCACTTCGGCCTCCAGGGCTTTCAGTGCCAAGGGCCACTTCTACCCATCTCCCCTGTTCGCAAGACCTACAAGGGCTTCCGCCCGCCACGTTTATAGGAGAAAGTTTGGCTGTCTACTTTCATGCCTCTCTTCTTCAGAAACTGCAAGAAAGAGAGATTCTTCACAAATCAGGAAGAAACGATACTGTGAAATTTTTAAAATGTTTATCCAGGTAAACCACTGATTTGTATAAACTTTCTGCTATTTTTATATGGAGAGGACCTGTGGAGGAAAGAAGGGGGTCTGTAATTTAGAACCAGCTTTCATTCAACTCAAACCCCGGTTTTGTAATTTACTGCAGGCCTTGGAAAGCTAAGTCAACTTCGGTGCCTCAATTTTCTCAGCTGGAGTGTAGAGATAAAAATACCTTTACTGAACCGCTCCCTATACAGTTGTGGCAAAATGAACAGTTCGGTGCTCTCTCAAGTGTTACAGCTCAGCATTACAGCCACGTGCCACAGTTCTGAGGCCCAGCCGAGTGTGGAGAATCCGATGGTCCCTGGAAGAGGTGGAGAAAAAACGTTTATTACACTGACGGGCTCCAAGGATTTGAAACTCTTTTAAGTCTGAGCTCTTGACCAGAAATGGCAGCCTCCTCATATAGGGGTCTAGGAGTAGGCGAGCATGCTCATTGAAGCGGGGGGGGGGCAGAGTTACAGAACATTCTGGAAAGTCATATGGGCAAGCATCCCCACAGCAGAGGGGGTAGGGTTAACAACATTCTTGAAAAGGGGCGGAGCTACAGAACATCCCTGAGAGGTCTAGAAGTTCAAACAGTTACCAAACTGTTTTTGATACATTGGGCAGGAATGCTGTCCGGCAGGACAAACTGTTACATTTCTGGAACAAAACATTTGCGGGGGGAGCATGGAGGCAAGGCGAGGGCCTGTTTTATTGTATAGGATAGCTCTATCAATAGAGGGAATACAATAAAAATGGCTAATCCTATATTTATTGAGAGCCTAGTACATGGCAAGCTCTGTGCTGAGAGTTACGTATATTATTAGAATAAATTGTGCGAGGGCCACAAAGAATAAATTGTGCGAGTGTCTAGCAGTACTATGTGATCCATATTAATTTCTGTTTATCTTCTTAAATTTGGAAGAAACCTTGACAAAAATATCTCATTTAGTTTAACTTCGCACGAAGTACAGGAGTCTTGTAGTCACTGATTTCCAACCCTAGACTCACGAAGGAAGCTTTCAGTGGATTCTTTTCCGTGGGAGCCCCCACACCAGGTCAATGGCCCCTAAGAACTGAATTCCAGGTTTCATCTAAAGAAGAGCAGAAAGCTGTCTAATGTTTTTGTTCTACTTACTGTATTTTCCTAAGAATATCCTTGGCACTTTGGTGGCCGCATAATTATTCCTGTTGACTTCTAGATCACAATCAGCTGACATTCTAGAGTGGTTGGTTCTTTCCCAGATGCTGTTACAACTCACCGTCCCATCCATGCCCCATGCGGATTGTGTCCAATGCTTCAGTGCGACGCTGTGGACTTTACTGTGAAAAGTCAGGCCCCTTCTCTCAGCTCGGTCATGAGTTGGGCATCACTGAGAGAACTGAGCAGTTCTGCCTCCCAACTGTGCCCCTGCCACGAGTCCAGTCTGAGTCCAAGTCCTTATTTAGGACCTCAAGCCTCTTTCCCACCACCCAGCTCTGACCCCATGCTGTTGGTGAATCTTCTTGCCAAGGGTTACCACCAAACCATCTTTTCTTTCCATGTCCCAGAGGAGCAGAGCAGTGTACGTGGGTACAGAGCTGTTGCATGAATTAGAAGAGGGCACCACTCCAGTCCCCTCAGCTCAAGGGTTAGGAAGAAGCAACCCCTTCCTCCTAGATACAGGTGCAAAGACAGCAGACAGGCTTTGGGCCTTATCGGTTAGCTGTCTTTGCTCTACTGGGATAGCCACGCTGTCCAAAAAAGAAAATGACTACTTAGTGAATTCTTGTTTTGTTTTGTTTTTTGGTACCAGGGATCAAACTGAGGTCCTTGTTCTTATGAGGCAGGTGGCAGCACCACTGAGCTAAATCCCTGGCCCTAGTGAATTCTTGTTACTGTCCCCTAACTTCCTTCTTTTCCAAGTGTCCAGATGTTACTTTTTTTTTTTTTTTTTGGTACCAGGGATTGAACTTGGTCAGATCCTCGCACTTGCAAGGGAGGCCACCGAACCGCTGAGCTAAATCCCCAGCCCCAGAGGTTACTTTAATAGGTTTATTCATTTTGCTCAGAATCTGTGAAGAGACTCTTGTCTTGGTTTCACAGACCAAGCTTCCTTTTGAAGAACTTACTCTCCATTTGTCTGCAGCCAGCCTCTCAGTGTCAGCCTCCTGGCTGATTCCAGCTCAGGGTCCTTACTGAGAAAAGCTGAGATGTACAAGACTGAAAAACAAACAAAGCCACAAAATAAAACTCTCGGCCTGTCCTCGCTGCAGTGTCCCTTGGGCTTGAGAGGTGCCAAATGCCCTGTCTAGTGAGCAGCCAGCGTGTGAGCTAATGTTACAGGGTCCCCAAACTTGCCTTCACACAAAAGCCATTTAGAGCGCATTTCAAATTCCTGAGCTCACTTGCCAGCCTGTATCCATCAAATGACGGTGTCCACTGTGATTGCGCTGTGCAGGAAGCTTGGGAACCACTGTTCTGTGGGACTGGTACTATACAGGCCCTCGCCAGATGAAGCACCCATGAGAATATGCTTTTCGTCACATTGGTTCTGACTTCATAACTTGTGTACGATATTGTGAAGAATGGCTTTCAATCTAATTGACTTTAAATCTATACTTTCTGATATATTTCTTTCTAAATACTTTCGTTGGATAAACAGTTTAGGAAAAATACTAGATTTCCTCATCGGCTGAAGTAGTGAAGTTGATTTCACCCTGCAGTCAATGTTTCGCTTCACACTTTTGCTGCTTGAGTATTATACACTTTGAATTTCAATAAAACAGCCACGCTATTCGAACTTTTTCTTCTGCTGATGAGGTTTGCTGTGTCAAACAAAGAAAATCGTGGCTCTTTTGCATTTACAGTATAGTATTTTTAGATAAGGAATAACTGACATTTTGGCAATGTTGCATTCGAGTATGTAGTCCAGTGATGTTTCTGTACCCTTTCCTCACCTAATTCCAAAAAATGTAGTTTCCTCTTTTGTTTTTTTTTTCTTTATGTGTTTCATCTTTAGTGTTTTTTCATCTTTATGATTTTCTAATAGTGACCTTTTTGTGGATGTGATGGTAAATATCTGTAATCCCAACATTCAGGAGGCTGAGGCAAGAGGATTGCCACAGATTTGTGTCCAGACTACATTGTGAGTTCAAAACTAGCTGAGGTACACAGTGAGACCTTATCTCAAAAAGCTAAACAAACAAGACAAAATATAGTGGACCCTTGAGTTACAACCAGCCTGACACACATACAACTTGGGTTCCGACCAGAATTTTAGTTGTAATTTACAGTCTTGAGTTACAACCCAAATGCCAGGCACTCATGCTTCCAGATGGCCTCACATACAGATTTCACCCTTAAAGAGTCCTGGAAGAAACATTACAGCATACTTTCCTGTGTGGGGTTCATTGAGAAATCCTGGGCCAGTGTCTCCTGAGATCTGCCCTTGTACAGGAGGGAGACTTTGAAGACTGTGTAGAGGAGCCTGAGCCTTCAATTGACCAACCTGAGTTAGAACCAGCCATTGAGAATAAATTCAGTTGATAAGTCAGGCGTCCACTGTAAAGAGTGCCATTTTTAATCATCATGGCCATATGGAAAACATGCCATATTTTTAAAATGCTAAAATAATATAATTTAAAAGCCCAACTAAAGTCTAGCAGAAAAACAACACTTGGCAGAAGCATTTATCTAAATAAGAATGGCAGAAGAAAACTTGGAATAATTATATTTCAGCCCTTTCAATCTACAAAGAAATGAGGTTATCCTGGGTGGGGATTGCTAACCAGTTCCTGTTTCTAATTCTGATAGAAGTTGGAAGAGAAATGAAGCCACTTGACTCCTAGCCAAATTGTTGTGTTGTGTTTTGTTTTTTTTTTTTTTTTTTTTTGTTTG
>NW_022900926.1:63875379-63890205 GCF_012274545.1 Fukomys damarensis | reverse complement strand
CCTTGGCCCCTCCAAATTTTTTTTTTTTTGTTTTTTTTTTTTTTTTTTTTTTTGGTATGAGGATCGAACTCAGGCCTTTGCACTTGAGAGGCAGGCACAGGGCCACTGAGCTAAATCCCCAGCACCAAACTGTCTTTTTCTCACTTCTCTGTTACATCACTGGCTAAGACAGGGCAGCTAATCTCTTCTTTTGAGGCCTTCACACTTCATCCTAACCCTGGAAATTCATAAAAATTGTAAACCTGCCCTTCCTCCTTAACAAAATGTTGATGCCTGAGGAAAAATAAGCTTTATTTTTTAAAGAAATCAAATATCTACTGAAAAGTGCACAGGATAGTAACTCTTCTTTTCCCTCTTCCCTCTCATTTTTCTTTTTCTTTTCCCTCTCCTTCTCCCTCTCCTTCCCTCCCAATTCTGCTTAGGAGACATCATCTTTTTTCACCTAATTTAATTTAAAAACCTCCTAAAAGATCTTTCTGTCACATTGGGGTTTAGGGCTTGCATATGAATTTGGGGGAACACAAATCAGTTCACAGTACTTGTAGTCTTGAAATTTTTCAATCCCACGCCCAGATTTATTGAAGAAGATTCTTTAAGGATGAGGGCCAGGAATCTGTTTTTAACAAAACTCCACAGGTGAATTTGTGGTTGGTGTGTATGTGTGTGTGTTTGTTCCTGTGGAATGAACCCAGGGCCTTTGCACTGAGCTATATCCCCCAGCTTTTTGGACGGTACCTGGGATCAAACTCAGAACCTTGTGCTTAAGAGGCAGGCAGTGGCACTATTGAAGTAATCCCTCCGCCTTATCCCCAGCACTTTTAAATTTTTATTTTTGAGACAGCTTCCTGTTAAACTTCGAAGTTACATCTGCCTCAGCCAGATGAGTCTTACCTACAGCTATACTTGAGGAACACTCCCCTAGGCCACTGGGTCTCTAACAGGCTGTGCAATTAAATCACTGGGGAGTTTTTAAACATTTGAGGCCTGGGATCCTACACTAGAGACTCAACTGAATTCTCACAGGATGCACAGTCTAAACAAGCTTAAACCTCTGACAGTGAATCTTATCTAAGAAGCAGTGGTATAGAAGATCTCTCGGTCTTTGCAGTCTAACAGCATGGATTTTAATGTAATAACATGGTATAATATAATACATAATCCAGATAATATACATCAGGGGGATGATAGGATAGCTTTCCCTATTTTGTAGCCCCAGGTATAATTCATTTGTTGTTAGTAATGTTTCATTAATCACTTGGTGATATAATGTATTAAACAAAAAGACTTTTTATTTTGACTGAGTCAGGGTCTGGCTATATAGTCCAGACTGGCCTTGAACTCACTCTGTAGCACAGGCTGGCCTTGAACGCTCAGCGATCACCCTATCTCAGTCACCCAACTGCTGGGATGTCAGACATACACCACCGTGAATAAGAAGTATTTGAGAATTACTATCTTTACAGTACATTTCACTGAATATATACTTTATTCTTTTCGTTAATGGTCACTGTTTTTCCATAGGATAAGAGTAAATAAAAATCTGGAAGCAACCAGATGCTTTTGAGATATTTTAAAAGAACATGACATTTTTTTTTTAGAGCTTAGAAATAAATCTTTAAAAAGCAAATATAGGGTCAGTGATTTAGCTCAGTGGTGCTACCGCCTGCCTCACAAGTGCAAGGTCCTGAGTTCGATCCTCAGGACCAAAAAATCCCCCAAAACAAAACAAAACAAAAAAATAAATATAATGTAATTACATTTCAAGTCTCAGAAAAGTTCAGCCGTATAAACAAAGTATGGAGATTGCTTAATAAAGTATTCAAACTTAAATTCACAGTAATATTAGTTTTTTTCTCTCATTGAATTTATTGGTAATTTTAGGTATACAGTACAGTCACATTTATCATCGGGATCTTGTACCTTTATATGAAAGGTTGCACAGTAAAACGAGTTTTAAATTTTCTCTCTTTTTTTTTTTTTTGTACCAGCGATGTAACTTGGGTCCTTGTACTTGCGAGGCAGGTGGTAAATTAAATTTTCTTTTGATAACAAAATATAAGTGAGTTTATGATAAAAATTGTAGATGTTATTTCCTCTACAACTCACAATAATAGTTGTAAAAAAGTGACATTTTAAAATATCTCACATCACCAAAGCACTGACCAGTGAGGTTAAATGTAATACTATCAGCACACAAGAGCTGAAAACTCAACACCCTGATTTTTTTTCTTTTTTCTACCAGGGATGTAAGCCATTTAAAATTCCATTTAGAGCTAGGCGTGATGGCACATGCCTGTAATCTCAGCACTCGGAAGGCTGAGGCAGGAGGATCACTGAATTTGAGACCAGCCTGGGCTCCATAGCAAGTTCCAGGTCAGTCTCAACTACATAGTGAGACCCTGTCTCAGAAACCGCCCCCAAAAAAATTCCATTTAACACTTCAGAGCCACTACAGAAGAATAAGTAACTGATAAATTTTTTAGAAATTCACCTTTGAAATCTTGGGATTTAATAGAAATTTTAGTATTTGGGTGCTTGGCTTAATTACAATTCTGTTCTGGTAATGACAGTAAAGGTGGGAACATTTTCCAAGCATATGTACAAACTTAGTATCCATATTACATAATGACTACAAAAATTAACTTCAAAGTGATCCACACACTCAAAAATACAGGGTTTATAGAAAGAGGTTATAACGGGGTCACCTTCACTTGTAAGTCCCCCAAAAACTAGCCTTCACCTATTTTCCCCATGTTCTAACAAGTAAACATTAGCTAGGAAATCACAAATGAAATACCAGAATACATTCTGAGTATGACTTTCCTCTCCATATGTAGACAGAAGGCAGTATTTCTTCTCATTAACCAGTTTTCTTTGTTGTTGTTTTTGGTACTGGAGATGGAACTCAGGACGTTTCCTCTGTAAGGAAAACAAAATCTGTTGGGGAATCATCCAAAAACAATGTTGCAGAATTTTCTTAGGGTGTTTTGTGTTGTATAGCAGAATACCAGAGGCAGGACAGTTTATCGTAAAGGAAAGAGGCTTACTTAGCTCACTGTTCTGGAGGTTTAAGAGCATGCATTGGTTCAGCTCTGGTGTGGTCCCAATGCTGCATGGTGTCAGAATGGCAGGAATGAGAAGGAAGAAGCTGGCATGGCAAACAGAAAGCAAGAGACAAGGTGCAGCCAGGCTCTTTATAACAACCTACTCTCTCAGGAACTAACTCCTTTCTGAGAGACCCATCCCATTCCAGGAGACTGCATGAATCCATTCATGAAGGTGGAGCCCCCGTTGACAGTCACTTTCCACTAGGCCCGTTTGTGTGTGTGTGTGTGTGTGTGTGTGTGTGTGTGTGCGCACGCACCCAGAATTGAGCCCTGGGCCTTCACACTAAGCTATTTCCCAGGCCCTTTATATTTTAAATTTTGAAACAGGGTCTCATTAAATGTCAAGTTGCCTGAGTTGGGCTCAGAACTTGCCATCCTTCCACCTCAGCCTCCCAAAGTACTGAGAGTCCAGGGATGCACTTCATGCCCGGCTTAGCACAGCCACACAGGAAGCCGGGCTTCCAGCACTGAGTCCTTGGGGAAACACTGAAACCACTTCCAGACCATGGCCATATGAATTGAGCTTTCACTGGGGCCACCAAGAATGTATATGGCTTAACGATTTAACCTCGGAGATCTTCCTCACAGATTTAACCTCGGAGATCTTCCTCACAGGCCAACAGATGCCTATCATCAACACTTAGAACTGCATATGAGCTGAGATTAACATATGCTTGAAGAGAAAAGGAAGTACTATAATATAGAATCTTGATTTGTAATAGTATTGTAAAACTGTCATCTGTTTCCACTTAACCACATCACCTGTCCTATATTCTGTATTGAAATGAAAGATCTGTCATACAGTTTCTATTTTGAGTGAAAGAATAGAACTAATTTTTGATTGTCCCTGATCTGCCAGCTGTTCTCTGAAATTTAAACCTAGCCAAGAAGCTTCTGAACTTCACTAATATTAAAACAGCATTTGCTATATATAGGAAACATGATACATAGCTATCGTTGCTGAGCTAAAATTATAAATAGGAAGGATACAAAGTGTCTTGGTTTCTTTTCTCTCTTCTGAAGCAAAAATACCTGACACCTAAAGTTAAAGAAAGAAAGGTTTATTTTGGTTCACAGTTTGTAAAGGCTTTAGTCCATAGACAACCAGCTCCAAGGCAGGGGGACATGGCAGAGAGGCATCTTAGAGGCTCATAGTAAGCAGAAGGCAGGAAGGCAGCAAGCAGCAAGCTACAAGTAACACAATATTCCTTGTTCTGTCCCTTATATTCTTTTTTTTTTCCTGTCCCTTATATTCTTTTTTTTTTTTTTTTTTTCTGTCCCTTATATTCTTTTTTTTTTCCTGTCCCTTATATTTTTTTTTTTTTTTTTCTGTCCCTTATATTCTATCCTGGCTACATTCCCTTAGGGTGAGTAGCAGACACACCCAGCGTGGGCCTTCCCATTACCCATACCCAGAGCTATGCTAAACCAATCAGTGGACTAATTTAGTAATCACACACCCTTAATCCCAGCATCACACACTAGATCCAACTACCTCTGAAAACCCTCACCTATGACCCATGAGGCTTTGCGGGGACATCTGGACATGAGCCAAAACACAAGAAGTGAATAGTTAAATTAAAATTTTATTACCATAAGAAACACTGCCATTAATTCCCCTCAAAATATATTCTCAAACTACAAAGACACTCATCCCATCATTCTTGCTACTTTCTGAAGCAGTTCTGGAAGTCCTTTTTCACATCTTCAGATGGGCTGTCATAGCTGTCTCAATGTACTAAATCCATTCAAAATATGTACTCTGTGCTCATTCTGACTTTGGGAAAGAGTAAAAAGTCAAACAGTGCCAGATCTGGGAGTTGAGGACATGCTGTGATTTTTTAATTAGTATATATTTGTGATAGATAATTCTTCATCTTGATGAATTAGTACATATACATATCTCATCTTAATAATTTTCACTTCTACTTTGTCTCTCCACCCTCTCCTTTCTCCTCATCCCAAATCCCCATCTCATCTCCACAGTCTATCTCCTTATTTCCTATCATCTTTCATTTTTCTCCCTAAATTATACATATTTTAAGTTTCTCATATAAAATTAATAGAGCAATATTTAATGTTCTGTGTCTGACTTAGCATTATGGACTTAAGATGCATCCATTTTCCTACAAGTAACTCAAATTTATCCTTCTTTATGGCTGAGCAGTCCTCCACCGTGTATCTGTGCCATATTTTCTTTATCCATTCATCTGATGATGGGGACATAGGCTGCTTATGGAATATAGCTATAAACATGGATCTGCATGTGTCATTATAGTATGGTGCTTTGATTCTTTGGGGAAGATACCCAGAAAAGATGCACCTGGGTCAAATGGAATTTCTAATTTTAGTTTTTTGAGGAATCTCCATACTGATTTCTATAGTGATTACACTAGTTTACATTCCCACCAACAAAGTACAAGAATTCCTTTTTCCCTACTACCTCATGAGTATTTGTTGCTTTTTGAGTTTGGGATGATGATAGTCATTCTTTCTGGAGTAAACTGAAATCTCAATGTTGTTTTTTTTTTTTGGTACCGGGGATCGAACTCGGGTCCTTGCGCTTGCAAGGCAGGCCACCAAACCTGCTGAGCTAAATCCCCAGTCCATCAGTGTTGTTTTGATTTGCATTTCTTTAATGGTCAAAGATGCTGAACATCTTCTCCTGTACTGATTAGCAATTTGTTTTTCTTCTGAGAAGTGTCTATTGATTTTAATTGCCCATTTTTTATTGAGTCTTTTATTTTGGGGGACTAGCTTTTTTGAGTTCTTTATATATTCTTGATATTGGTCCTTTGAGGAGCGGCTGGCAAAAAAATTGTTCCCATTCTGTTAGTTCTTTCTTTATCTTTTGATTTTTTTCCTGTACAGAAGCTTTTTAATTGGAGATAATCCCATTTGTTGATTCTTGGTGTTAGTTCTTGTGCAGTTGGGGTTCTATTCAGAAAGTCCTTGCCTATGCCTGTGCCTTCAAGAATTTCACCTTTTGGGCTGGGGATGTAGCTCAGTGGCACTGGGCCTGCCTGGCAAGTGCAAGGTCCTGAGTTAGATTTCTGGTACTGGAAACAAACAAACAAAAAAGAACAGAATTTCACCTTTTTTTTTCTTCAGCAAATTCAGTGTTTCTGTTTTTATATCAGGGTCTTTGCTCCATTCTGATTATTTTACTACAAGGTGAGATAAATTGATTCTATATTCATTCTTCTGTATCTGGATAACCAGTTTTCTCAGCAGGATATTTTTTAAATGCTATTTTGTTTATCCTTTTCTAAAGGATATGTTATTGGCCCCTCTGTCAAAGATCAGATAACACCATACTTTTTTTTTTTTTTTTGCAGAACTGGGGATCAAACTCAGTACTTTGTGCTTGCTAAGCAGGCACTAGCACCACTGAACTAAACTTCCAGCCCAACACTGTAATGTTTTTATGAGATTTATGTGTTCGATGGCACTGGGCAGCTGCATTCACCATATTTTTTATCATAGTTTATAAAAGACACTCCTGAAATAGCACTTCCAGAACTGCTTCAGAAGGAAGCAGAATGATGGGATGAGTGTGTTCAAAGAAAAAAAGGTATATTTTGAAGGAGCTTTACGATCATGTGTCTTTTACTGTGATTTTTAAAAATTTAAATATTCACCCTATTTTTTATTACCTCTTGTATATTTTATCTTGTTAATTGGCAACAGTTACTAAATGTAGTACTTAGTACCCATAAGACTTAATACTACCTCCTTTTCTGATAGCTCTAGGACAGTTTAAACAAAAACAATATGTAAGTTGTAAAAAGAGAAAGTTGCAAAAGAATGATATCATCATATACACAAACCTCCAAATACCTGTATTGGTAAATGTTGCCTATCTAGTCTGCTATGAAGTCATAGGAATTGTTATACAGTCTAAGAATCTATTTCTGACCATTCTCTCAAGGCAGATTTTCTTCTATTTCATTAAAAAAGGACAATTTTGATGAACTTAATAGATTCTAGGACCCATTAACAGATTGCAAAATGGAGGTTAAAAACATTGCACTGGAAATATTGAGTATATAGAGAAAAATACTACTCTTGTCTATTTTCCAAGTCAGAGGGAGTAGACCTCTGAGTAATGTGAAACTGAGATAGTAGCTTCAGAATCCTTTCTGGTTTGTATAATTCTGAGTGATAAACATATTAGAGGATGCCTTGATGCTTTAGCCACACAATTTGCAAAAATGTAGAGACAACTTGGCTGGCTATCAAATTATCTGTGGCATTTGGAGACTCACTCAAACTGGCAAAGGCAAACAGTAGCAATTAGAGGAGCTCTAAAGCCCACACAAGGTACATACTGCCTTTAAATTTTCCCCAGAGGTACACAGAACCTCTAACAGAAAGATCCTGTGTTTATGAGATGCACCAAGAAAGTTTGCAGTTGTTATAACTGGGAGACAACAGGGAGTCCCCAAGGCCTAGGAGCCGCTAACTCATTAACAAGAATGTTCACCTGGCTGGCCCCACCACAGGGAGGAATGCCAAGCTCCAAACACATTCCTCAGACTAGGCCTGCATATTCCATCACTGCCTTATATCAGATTTCTAATAATGAAAGAACACTTCTCCCTTAACAAAGCTCCATTTATACACTGGGTAATACTCATGACAGCATAGGCTGTAGTTTTCTGTTGCAGATGCCTCTGATACTATTATCTCCAAACATGTCATTTTAAAAAATTTCTTGTCACAGAGTGAATAATAGTGGCCTGGACTTCTATGGTAGACACAATCAGCAGTAGTAAAAGACACCTTTCAGTGGTGTGGGAAGCACCTTGCAAGGAAACTGTCTCTTCATTGAATGCAGGGTTTTAAAGCCAGACAAGGAGGATAGATAGTTCCTTGCTTTCTGCCACCAGTAAGGATTCATGAAACAATAAAGGGTAAGAATTGCGAGGTATTCTTGTAACCCAATGCTATGAAGTCCTAAAAGCAGATTTATCCACATATTTGCCAGGGGGCATTTTGTACTATCAGGGACTTGAGTTAATTACTCTCTATGAATTCCACAGTTGACAGCTATCCTTAAAGCCGAGGAATCCAGATGCAAGTACATCAAAGTGCAGCAGAGATGTTAGCAGGCATTTCTCTCCATCTTTACTGACTTTCACACATGCACCTGCACACACAGATCTTAATACATCCTGGAGCATGTATAAGGTATGATAGAAAGAGCAGTGAATGTCTAAATAAGAAAAGCTTAAACAGTAAAAGACACACTGCCAAGAACAATAGAGTGTGTTTGAACAAGCAGGAGGGTGGTATTTTGAGGAGGATGAATGGCAATATGTCTTTTGCTATAATAAATTTTTAAAATTTAAATAATCACCTCTGGTTTCACTTTCCTTGCCTCTATTAACTGATGCCAGGAATTTCTGTCAAAGAAAAACATTATAGTGTGTCCTCATCCACCTCATTCACCTGATCTGGCACCTGGCACAGTACAACTTCTAACTCTTCCCAAAGTCAAAATGACCATGAAAGGTAAACATTTTGAATCAATTCAAGACATCAAGACAGCCACAACAGAGCAACTAGAGACACTTACAAAAAAGGACCTCTAGAAATTGCTTCAGAGAGTGACAAGAATGATGGGATAAATGTGTTTGAAGCTGGGGAGTCCATGTTGAGAAGATTAATGGCAAAGTGTCTTTTACTGTAATAAAAGTTTTTTAAAATTTCACCAATTGTATGTTTGGGTCACATCTCTATGTACATGGATCTCAGGAGGGTGCAATCAATGGGTTAAGTAGTTTCCTGGAATTCACCATTCAGAGCAGCAACTATTCCTATGGGGGATGGGGAGGAATGTCACCTAAATATTTTGGGTGATACCAATAACACGAATTTTTATCATTCTCACATATTGTACTAAGAGATGAAAGCAGAGAATTTTTTTGTTTGTTTGTATTGTATGAGCAAAACTCTGCTGGCGCTGTGTAAAATTTAACTTTTTTTTTTCACAGCTGCAGGAGCCAGGGAGCAACTGAGCTTTCTAGAGTAGAGAAGGGAGCAGAAGGAACACTGTTGTCTGGATACCAGAGAAAACCAGGATGCAAAAGCACAGTGGGGAGTGGGGGACATTATTAGTGAATTTTATAAATTCACATGGCAAAATTAAGGAGAATTTATTTTTGAAACATGTTTTGGAAAGATATCAAGATTTCACTAAAACCACAACTCCTGTGGAGTCAAAGCTAGTAATTAATGTGAGGTGGTGAAAAGGGGAAGTGTCTACTTTAGGGCCTGAAAAATGGCTTTTTGGTGGTGAATTTGGAAGCTGCAGACAGAAACTGGAGAGCAGAGACTAAAGCAAGTAGTTGTAAGTGGTGAGCTTTCCTAGGCTCAGAACTGTAGGAACCCTGAACTCTCAGTGTGGCTACCATTGCCAAACATCTGCAGCTGGGGAGAAAGAAGCCAGCACAGAGGAGTGGGGAGTCCCAGAGGCATGGGGTTGGGGCACCCTGTCTTTACTATTGCGGATAGGTAAGTTAATTAGATATCTTGTAGGTAGTTAGACCAGGCTGCCCTTAAGGAGCCAACACAGCAAGGAGCTAACATGGAGGACAATAATGACACATTCACTGCAGCCAGAATTGTAAAAGGAGAGAAACTGCTATACCCTTGTGCTTCCCCTGGGATAAATAGCAGTGATTGATGTTCTAATTAGATATCAATCACCTGAGTGGGAGGCCAAGGTCTTAGCCCAGCCTTTCCAAGAAATATCCCTGACCCCCACCCTTACTGAAAATCCTGGTATGCTTGCTACACGACTTGCTCCCCCATTTGACCCCCATTTAATCAATATTACCTGGGTGACTGTGCTTGTAATCTTATTGGTTGATCGTGGTTTTGCCCCAATTTATAATTTTCCATTGAGTATTATAGTTTTGTCCTATTTGCACCCCCCTCACCACATAGCTTTGCTGTATAAAACATCTTGGAGAAGTGGGGTGAGCGGGCAGCCCACTTTCCGGTCCCCTTTCTGTCTCTCTTAGATGGAAGCTTTCTTTCCCTCAATAAATTTTTCCTACTCTTAACCTCCGTTGTTCCTAAAATTCATTCTTTGGTTTTAGAGAACACAAACTCACATTTCAGTTATCTAGCAGATTTGAGAGTTACATCTCTTCCCACTGTACCAATACCACCAACTCATGTGACCGGAACAAACCACTTTACCCACTGGCATGCCTGTTTCCTAGTTTGTGAAACAAGAGGTTGCATCGTCTACAAGAATCTTTTAACTTTATCTATTACTGCTGGGATTCAATCCAACCCATGGTCTCAAGTGCTGTACCACTTGCCAAGACTCCTCCTTTACCTGCAGAATTTTATAACTTGAAGTTTCTCAGCAGTGGATGCCTCAGCAGATGCCTCTTAGATCAGAACTGTCCAGTGAAGACACAATACAAGCCACATAGGCAATTTTTTAGTGCTAGTGGGGACTGAAAACAAGGGAGCTCTGCCACCGAGCTCCCGCCACAGTATTACTGACATAAAAGAAATAGGTATAAGTATTAGCAGTCTTTCTTCTAAACTTCCAAAATCATTGGAGCATGAACAAAGAAGGCTATTGGTGTAAATGGCACTGCAAAATGAAACTTTAAAAGTTAGATTTTTTTTTTAATTTAAAGATTAAAAATATGTCTTAAACTTCTTCCTGCTGAGCACACAGCCAACACTTCCTCCTCTCCTCTGCCTGAAAGAAGTGACAGAATTCAGAATTCTCAGATGGCAGCCCCAGGAGGCTGTGAGCTTGCTTTGCAACACCCCCACCCCCCACCCCCTCCCCAGAGGTGGAAGAGCTGAAGAGGGCTAGAAGTGGGAAAGCAAGTGTGAAACATTGGAGCATGAACAAAGAAGGCTATTGGTGTAAATGGCACTGCAAAATGAAACTTTAAAAGTTAGATTTTTTTTTTAATTTAAAGATTAAAAATATGTCTTAAACTTCTTCCTGCTGAGCACACAGCCAACACTTCCTCCTCTCCTCTGCCTGAAAGAAGTGACAGAAATCAGAATTCTCAGATGGCAGCCCCAGGAGGCTGTGAGCTTGCTTTGCAACACCCCCACCCCCCACCCCCTCCCCAGAGGTGGAAGAGCTGAAGAGGGCTAGAAGTGGGAAAGCAAGTGTGAAGATCTGCATTCTCTCTGTGTTCTCCCCGCAACTCGGTTCTTTACTATGAAGGAACCTTACCCACCTGTAATCAGTAAAATGGGGATTTGGGGCATATGGTCCCCTCCATCTTCTCACACCTAGCTTAGAATAAATCCTTTTCTCCTTTTTACCAAAATATATGTCCTCCTTTGAACTGGTCAGTGGTGAGAAAATGAATCTAAACATACGAACATGAATGTACAGTTTCAGTGGACCCTGAGGGACATGCATCCCAGCAGACACTTGGGAAAAGGTAAAGACTGCCATCTGAACCCAAGTTTTGGACTCCAGGAGCATTCCAGCAGCTGGGAGACAGTTTCTCCCTTCTTCACAAACAAAAAAAGTTGGGGGTTAAAAGATTTTAAGAGGATAGAGGTACTGGTGGTGGTTTCAAACTGCTCAGGAATAAAAGTGCTCACACTACTTTCCAGTTCCCTAGAAAATTTCAGTTTCCTGCGGTTTAGAAAATATAATTTTATTGCGGTTGAACATGGTGTGTAAAACTGAAAGTGCACTCTTGACACAGTGTGTGTAACTTCCCGAGACAGATTCCCGATGTTTGTGTGTGCACACCAGATAGTGAAAGGAAAAATCAGCTGTGTTCCTTGAAGTTAACCAGAAGATGTACTCAGAGCAAGCAGGTTTGTGCTGGCAGGAACAAAAAGGAGGCACAAACGGTGGGGTGGGGGGCCGCAGAGAAAAGGTGAGTCTGGCTTTTGGATTTGAGAGATGTGCACCCCACTTAGGTTGTCTCTCATTGGATCTCTCTAGATAAAAATGATCCGCAGGATGCTGAGTCACCCTGAGTGTCTGCTGTATAGTGCTTTGTGCAAACTCACGGTTATAATTACATGCATGACATGCAGCCCCCACATATGAACCTTTAATGAATTTTGAATGTTACTGTAGGTCAAGATACTGCGTCAAACCCAATGATGTTCCACCTTGGAGCTTCAGAAAATTTCTGGGTCTTTGTCATTCTCGTTTCTGCTTCTCTTAGGACAATAGGAGGATTGGCCCTGGGATGTCGCCCAAGTTCAGGTGGATGGAAGGGGAGTGGGCCCACAATCCCAGGTGTACTACCCCTACCATTCTGATTTAACGCAACTGTCCTTAAGAAAATTCTCGGGAGTAACTTGGGCTAGGATAACAGCCACAGCTGCTTTCTTTGCCCTTTTCTGAACTACTGGCAAGTATAAACAGGAGTCTTCCGGGGCACTGACCATGCAGCTACTCTTCTAATGCTGATTTCTTACTGAGGTCTAAATTTTCCTTCATTTTAGCTAACAGTCCTTGTATCATCTCAACCAGATGCATTTCAAAATATATTGCATAGAATTCTGTTTGCTGGAAATTGATTTTTGCCTCCTTTCACCTCTGTTCTTTAACTCAAAAAATGAAGAAATTTGAATACACGTGGCTTGGCTCTGTGTTTTTCTCAGTGGGGAATACTGTTCCTAAACTGATTTCTTTTTTTTCCCATACTGAAGACCTGGAGCGATAGAGTTGTGGTAAGATGTGTGAACTTGACTGCCTGAGTCCAACTTTTAACACAATGAAAAATGTCTTAAAACCTGGAGCAAAAATTTTCAAATTGACTAATTTAAGGCAGAAAAGCAAAACCTTCAGGAAATTCAAACTCAAATTAACTAGGCAAGCAATCTCCTTTGTGATATATATTTCTCACCAGGCTACAACCAGGAATACAACCTTCAGACATGCAAACTTAGGATTAAGTATTACTTAGAACTGTAAAAATAAAATTATTCCACCACATAATTTTTTAAGACTGATTACTTATATATTTAAGTCTTTGATTTATGTGTGTTGGCATGCATGTATACATTGTTCGTAATGTCTACATGTGTCCTTGTGTTTGTCTATCATTTAGGTGTTGTCAAATTAATCTAAAAATAAGATCACTTGATAACTTAAAAAGCTTAAATCCCAGTGCCTTTTTGTTCATATGACTTCAGGAAATATTTTTAAAGCTATAACAAAAGTGTCCTCAAAACTGCTAATATGCATTTTGCCTGTGTTAGCCAAGCAATTATATTTTAGTGGTTTGACTTTTGGAAGAGCATTTTCAGCTTCACAAAGGTTGTAAAACATACTAAAGAGCATAAAGAAAATAATGAAAATTATTGAGTTTATTAGTGATATAGGAGGTAGGACGTGGCAAGGCTGGTTGGGGAAGTGAGACTCAATTATAAGATCCCAGGACAGTGCCAAATAACTCCCAGGACCCCGTATATAGAAGTTCTTGTGGGTTCCTATGAGATGTGGATGACTTATAAGGACACAAACACCCCCAGGAGCCCACTATTATAACTCCTCAGGGTAGCCCACTTTGCATTTATAGGCACAGAGTGCATTTTTATTTTTGCTTTCACCTTTATTCTGTGTTTAGTCCAAGTTCTCTCTGCAGAGCTAGTTCTCCCTATACCCCTTCATCCCTCACATTTCAAACAAATTTTTGGCACCGTTTTTGGCTGGTCTCATCCATTTCTTTGTTCGAGGCAAGAAGGACCTGGAATACTTTTAATTGGCAAGCCTTTTGTAAAGAGAACTACCCAGCAACATTAGGATCTTAAAGACTTGTAGGAATTAGAGATGGTTGAACATGGAGAGAATGTGGCCTGTGTGTCAGTATAGCACTTGCTGGGTGTTCTACTTAGAAGCTTATGTCATGTAAACTCCCAGCAAGTGTTGCACGAGGAAAATCTGTGAAGGCTGCTTTCATGATTGGTTTGTTCCAAAATGTTCTTGTGACTGCTTTCTTAATCAGAGTGACTTACAGAGATGGACAGCTTCTACTCATTTATTCTACTCAGCAGACTTGAGTTGGGTAACAAATGTCCCCTATAGTTTGGGAACAACTGAAAAGTTTCTTTTTATGGGACATTATCTAACAAAAGTTCATTTGATTTGAGGATTTTCTTACTAAGTCTATAGTTTCATCATATGCACTAACTTGTGCCTGAGCTTAGCCATACTGTACTTCTAATTTCCTGAAAGAGATGGCTTAATACTTACATGGGTGATGTCTTCCTCACCTCTGGAATGACAAGCTAGTAGGCAACCAGCATTTCCCTCTGTAGTTTTGTAACAGGAGATGGGGGAGCTAGACAGATAGGAAACAGGTCCTAAATGGCTACTTTAAAATAAACTAAAAGTGGGGCCTAGTGAATTACTAGAAGGGCCTACCAGGACCTAATGAAATGCAAGAGACAAAAGAACGGGTCTTTAACCAAAGGGGAGAGACCCTGGAGGAAATAAGATTCAAATGAAGCAGTCTGAACTCTGGACTCAAAGGTCTACCTGCAACCAGGAGCACCCCAGCTTTGTGTCAGGTACAGCAGTCTCCAAAAACTGTATAAAAAGCTAATGGAGCAGGGCATGCTGGCAACATGCCTGTAACCCCAGCGGGAGGCTGAGGCAGGAGGATCGCTGTAAGTTCAAGACCAGCCTGGGCTACATAGTGAGTTCCAGGTTAGTCTCAACTACATAGTGAGAAACTGTCTCAAAAAA
>NW_022900926.1:63807571-63875353 GCF_012274545.1 Fukomys damarensis | reverse complement strand
GAGACAAAGTCACAAAAAAAAAAAAAAAAAAAAAAAAAAAAAAAAAAAGCCAATGTACCTAAGCTCTATGGTGTCCACCTCATGGAATGGCCATCTCCAACCAGCAGAGAGCTTTGCTTTTATTCTTTCTAATAAACACACACTTGGCTGCTCCCCACCACCTGCTGTTCACTGTTTTATAGGTTTCAATCTTCATTGCCCCAAACAAGGACCTGGGAGCTAGACGGATCCAGTTACAGTCTGAATCTTTTTAGATTATGTGAGCTTTTCCATTTTAAATGCCCATTACTAGTAAAATTTGTTTTACAGTACTCCAATTAGATTCCCTATGGATATCCTTATTATCCAGGATCGCTTGCCTTTGGTGACATGAGAATTTGGTTAGAAAATAATTCTCAGAGGTCAATGTAAATATTCAAGTTCGAACACCACACAAAACCCTTCAAGGATTTTAAAATGACATTTTGATGTAGCAAGTGTGGATATAATTTTCAGGTCTTGATGGTCATCAAGCTGGGTCGCAAGGTCTCTGATATTGAAACAAGGAACTTAACTCATGTCTTTGCAGTAGGGTCACAGGATCCCATCACAGAAAGAGTATTTCCAGGACATGTTAGTTAGGGCCTTGGGAATGGATTATTAAACAGAGATATAGGACGTACTCAAGACAGCAATGTAGACACTGAAAAATGAGATGTATTACAGTTTAGAACTGGGAGCATTTATACCTCTCTTGAAGGGGTGGAAAGGTCCAAGAGAAGGTGCCTTCCCAAAGAGTATTCACCCATTTTATCGGTATAGGAAGGGTTTTTAAAATAGGTAATATGAACATTTTTGGGGTTCGCTCAACCTGCTCCTTTATCTTGGGGTCAGGCTTCCATTCTTTTTTTTTTTTTTTTTTTGGTACCAGGGATTGAACTCAGGACCTTGTACTTCCAAGGTAGGCGGCGGAACCACTGAGCTACATAGCCGGATCAGGCTTCCATTCCTTTTACTTTTGAAATTAGGACCATTTGTGGACTTTTAGTATTCCTAAAACATTTTGGGGTGTGATGGGTCTGGTAGACTAGGAGTCTAAATTTAACCAAAGGAATCTGTTACACATTTCTTTGGGTAACTTCACCTGGTTCCTAGATGTCGTGGCCTTCTTAAAATTTTTAATTTTTTAGTTATGATTTCCTTGTCACCTTTCTACATATCTTTTATGTCTTCTGTCCTACCTCATTTCCCTCCTGAGACTTTGCTCCCTTATTCCTAAGGAGGTGAAGAAGGCCCAAAGGCCCAGTTCCAAGCTGAGGAGGGGCACCGATCCTGCCTTCCCGGGAACCAAGTCTTGTCCTGACTGATCTGCAGCAGACATAGGAATATTGGATTCTGACTTTGAAGAACCATTACTTTTTGATGGTCTGAAAGACAGAGAAAGGGCATACAAGACAGTAGCCCACAACAATGGATCACACACACAAAATAATTCCAATGCACAATATCATTGCCAGAAAAATAAGAAATTTTTTTTCCACCATGTTGTTCCAGAGAACCAGGATGTAGTCAGTCACTGAAGGGCAGGGCAGACTCTGACATTGCACCAGTTTGTGATTGTGGATCTTGTAATGCAGAGGAGACATTTGCAGAGTTGTCAGGAATGGGATACAACCTTCTGTTTTGATAATAGCACTTCTGTTAGAATATCTAGAGCTATTCAGTTTTCTAGAATGGCTTTTCTCATCATTTTTTTTCTTCTGAATTTAGTAATAAAATACCCTCTGCAGCATCATTTAGAGCTTTTTGTCTACAGTTAGTAAGAGATTCAGTGTGAACCATTACATTCTCAAATCCTATTTGGGGGATAAAGATAGAAGCCAACAATCATACCAGTGAAAAACAGATTTGGTCTATCAATGACACGAGCCTGAGAGTTAGCTGGTTGATCTATGGTTTTACTGCAGCACCCTTATACCCATGGGTATCCTAATATACATCTTTTTATCTATCTGGAGGCAACCAAGGCCATAGCTTTGTGCCACAGAGACATTGAACAGAATTTGGGGCTGGCATCTTATTCCAGCCCTTATTCTCCAGTAAGTGGCAAACAAGTCAGTATCTTCTACAGAATAGTGTGACTACAGCCTTGAGTAGGAATCCATCCCATATTTCAAGTGGCTCTGATCCACTTATCATAAGTACATTTTTTGCTATTCTCAATGAAGGAGTGCTAGTTGGCCGAGTTGCCCACAGTAGCTGTCAGTGGATGAAAGTTTATCTTCTATTATGAGAGTTTTAGGAGTATAGGGTAGATCAGGGTCTCTGTATTTCAAATCTGAGTATGAATTGTCACTACAGAACAATTTTCCCATGGCCCTTTTGAAGGAGAGTTTCATTTATTGGACATTGACAGACCCAGTAGCAAGCTTTAAATTTGTCACCGCACTTTGTTGCTGTTCTATACATTTTTGAAGCTTTATCCAATCATCTTCCTGTGCTGGAGATGCCAGCCATGATGGTCTAGAAGCACTAGAAGTGAGCAGTGTCCACAAACTCAGCATGATCTTTGTTGTTTTTCGCATAATGCTGGGCCCAGTCAATAAGCTTTTATTTTAGCAGACATAGTGTGACTGTGAGAAAATATACTTAAGATGAATAAACTTACCTAATTTATCCTGAATCAGTCTTTTATTTTTTTCTGAACATGGTAGTATCCAGAAGTCTTCTGAAGGCTTGCAAGAATTTTGGTCGCAGGTCTTTGTTTCCTTGACATGTCAATTCTATAAAGTCTTGCTGGGCGTGGTGGTGCACACACCTGTAATCCCAGCACTCGGAGACTGAGGCAGAGGGATTGCCCTGAGTTCAAGGCCAGTCTGGACTACATAGGGAGTTCAAGGCCAGGCTGAATTATAGATTAGATGTCCCCCCAAAACTTCATGCAATCATAGCTGGAGCTATTTTAGAGGTGGCTGAATCTAGAGTGTGTGATTGATTCATGCTGCAATGCTAGGATTGAGAATGCTAGGATTAAGGGTGGGTGATTACTAAATCAGTCCACTGATTTATTTGGCACTGCCCTAATCCTGGTAACCCAGATGGATTATAGAAGGGCAGAAAAAAACTGCTTAGGTCCCTTGCTTACTTTGCTACCTTCTGCCCACCATGAACTGTTTCTCCTCTGCAATGTCCTTCTGCCATGCCATGTGCCTTGGAGCCAGCTGACTATGGACTGAAACCTCCACAAACTCTGAATCAAATAAACCTTTCCTCCCATTGGGCATTTTGTCTCAGCAATGAGAAAATTAACTGATACATTCATTGACTTTATTTCTGCATCTGTGATGTAGTATTTGACTGCTTCTTACAGCTGTACAAGCTTTAGACTTCATTAACCAGGGTTCTGTCTGAATTCAAGATAAAATAGACTTTGTATTTTCATCAAGTAAGTAAACTTTTAGGTGTAAAAAAACTATACAAAAACTTTTTCATAAGCGCTTTCCCCCCAAAACTCTCTAGACATTGAAAAATAACTTGCCTTTCCTCCTGTCAGTCACTGTAAACTCCTTTTACTTTCTGCTTTTATCAGTTTGACAACTCTAGGTACCTCATATAAGTGGAATAATACACACATTTATCCTCTGTGTCAGCTTGTTTCACTAAATGTAATCTTTTAAGGTCTGCTTATGTGCCAACACATATAAAAACTTCATTCATTCTTATGTTGGAATAATATTCCATTGTATGTGTACACCACATTTTGCTTATTTATTTGTTGATGGACATTTGGGGCTGATCCTACCTTTTGGCTATTGTTAATAATGCTGCCTTGAACATTAGTATACAAATATCTATTCACCATCTTGCATTCAGTCCTTTTGGATTTACACTTAGGCATGGAATTATTGGGTCATATAATACTTTTATGATTATGTAATCTTTCGAGAATCTGCTTAACTCTTTCACAGTGCCTGCATCATTTTACAGCCCTCTGTGTAATCTGTGAATTCAAATGTCATAAAGATTTTCCTCTAACATAATATATAAAATAATAATTACCAAATTACTTCACTTGAACCATTAAAATTTACAAAATAAATGCCTCTATCGACAAGCTCTCCTTGAAAGAACAACTACAAAATGAGTCACTAATCTGAGTCCTTTCACATTACAAAGCCAAATGTTTGGTGGTTAGAACTAGCCAAATTTATGTTCAAATAGCCACTGTACAATGTATTTGTTCTATAACTTTGAAAAACTATTTAGCCTATGCAAATTTCAGTTTCATAGGGATATTCACACCAATCTTTTGCAGCTATGTGAATGAGAATGCAAAGGGTTAAACAATAATGCCACACAGAATAAATGCTCATTGGTAGCTATTATTATTATTACTATTATTTATCATCATCATCATCAAAACCAATAATAATGACTATACTGGGTATCTTCCCCAGGGGCTCGGGCATGGCAAGTAAGCACTCTTTCTCTCAGCCACATCACCAACCAACAAATTAATGTAAGAGTAGAGAGAGGCAACTTTGTGGAAGATGAAGAATATATATAGTATTGGAGAAGTCTGACTGATTAGTGGATCATCTCCAGTCACTGTTTTAAAATCAAATCTGTTTGCTTCATCAGAAATGTCTTTCACAGGCCAGCGATTTAGCTCAGCAGCACAGCACCTGCCTGCCAAGCTCAAGGTCCTGAATTCGATACTTGGTACCAAAAAAAAAAAAAAAATGAAAGAAAGAAAGAAAAGGTTTTCACAATCTTGAGAAAAAAAATTTATCCCAGAAACAGTTTATTGAAGCTTGTATTTGGATTCACATGACGGTTGATGTTACTACCCTTTACTTTTCAGAAACCAAGAATCAAGTTACATGAACAATTATTAGATGTAAGTAAAAGATACAGTAAAACTCTTGCAGAGGAAAATAAAAACACTGGGGGTGTCCAAAATGGTGCTTCTGTGGCAGGATATACCCTGATCTGATCAAAACAATTGCTGTACTTTTGGATGACATTTTGCAACACTTGGTGAAGCTGGAGAAGGGTCGATCACATGGTTGCAAAGGGCTCAGTAAACCAACATCTCCAGCTATGTTGGTGGGAATTTGGGGCCAGAAAACACAAATAAGAGGGCAAAGGCATCGAACTGCATTGGACAGCACTTGCAGGGCACCTTGTGCTCCCACATCCACTGTGGCTTATGTCCTACCAAAGAAAAATTATTGCATGGCTGGCTAGGAGAGAGTAATACTTTACAATAAAAGCTTAACCTATTTTCAAAGAATTTGCTGGATTCATGGAATGCTTATTTCTTACGTAAAATTTTAAACATTATCTTTTCCGGCAACTCTTCAATGTTGTAGTATAATCTCAAAGGGAACTTAGTAACACAGTTACTGGCATATGCAGACAGGTGATCTTGTTTATATGTATTGTGTTTCCGATGAAGCTGAAACAAGCAAACAAACAAACAAACACTAAAAGATATAGATTCACTTCTATAAAATAGTTATGTATTTTTTCAGGAAAAAAAAAAGATTTCCTGGAAATACACAACACGCTTATGAAGGAAGGATATTTATTCCAAGTAACTATGACAGAAACAGATTTAGAAGACTACAAAGAAAAAAAACCCCAAATTTCCACCAAATATTACCTCACACTCACACACGCACAATTACACCATCACCACCACCCTTCATAATCTTTTTATTTCTCCAGAGAAAAAGTAGAACATGAAGTTCACCCTGAACAACAGATAGAGGTCAACATCAGTTCACTGGGATAAAAATCCATCAGTGTTTATAAACACACAGACCCACACATAAGCCTAAACTTCCACGTACACAAAAAACACACACAGTCACGAATTTTTGCATGATAAATTAGTAAATACTTTGATTTTAGTACTTAGATAATATAAACGAATGAGGTAGGTGGGAAACCCAACCATGTGTGATGACCTCAAGACTCTCATCTCCTCCTTACCCTTGAAGGTTCCTGAGGAACAGTCCAGTAAACACATTCCACACTGTACAGAATCCATAGGCCTCGGAGAGAGATGGAGGGTGGTAATGGGAGGAGAATGAGGAGAGAGATGGAAAAAAGGAAGGAGAGAAGAAGGAAGGAAAGGAGGGAGGGAGGGAAGAAAAAGAAAGGATGAGGCACACTTGGGGTTAGGGTTTGAGCTGGCAAGCTGGGTGAGTTTAGGAAAGACACATTTTGCCCACACAGAGCTTTCCCAGACTTGCCCTGAGGCAGTGTTGCAAAGTGGGTAATCATTTCTCTGCCAGGCATTATTAATGGAATGAGTGAAGTCCCAGATCTGACTAATGTTTTCTTGGCTCTGTTACTTTTTTAGCACAAACATCGACATTTGCAGTTTTAAGTGTGCTCCTCAAAGAATCTTGAAATTCTTGCCCCCCACAATTCCTTGATGTTTACTACCATATTTAGGAGTTCTTGACTTCTGCCCCATCCAGCACTAACTCTGGATTTTAAAACCTTATAGCTTTCAGAACCACATTCCAAGTACAGCTACCCTACTGGCATAGAGAGTCTGGAAACTGGAATCTATAATCTAGGCAAATCCAGCAGCACTTCCAGAGCTTCTGAAGCAAGTATCTCAACACTTGAGGCAGCCTGTGTTCGGGGACACTCGTCATCAAGAGAAGAAATGGTTCTGAGCAGTCACTGGGACTTAACTGATCCTTGGCATGGTAACGGAGTAAGTGAAGTTCTGAAAGGGTTAGTGATACAAAGAGCGCTGTGTGTAATTAAACTGGAAGAAACATCTAGTGAGGCACCACTGAAGACTGATACTGACCCCAGGAATGTATAAACAACTAAAATCAAAAAGCGTTATTGCTAAACATCTAGTATCATTTCATTTTATCTACCTGTTCACATTCTGTACCTTTCATTTTACATATTTACACATGAAATTGAGGTCTGGAAATTCTAAGTAACTTTCCCAAATTAATTGACAGAAATGGAAACGAACATTGTATAATAGGTCAGTGGAAACCCAATGAGGTCAAGAACATTACACAAGTTAGTAAAGATTTAATGATGGAATTTAACATTCCCATAAACTAAAGATATGACTGTGGGATCGAAGAACTACTAGAAAGGAATATGCTTTAATGTAAGAAGCAACTTCCTGTGTCTAACCAGAGTTGGAGCGAACACTCCTCAAAAAACGTCTGTCACTACTCAGAGCTCCCCAGGAAGCTTTCCAATTATAAAATCAAGTTCCTAAATTCCCTGAGATTAGAACTGGAGTTCTCTGATAACAGAGAAGACTATTCTAATCAGGACAGACTGATCATTTATGTTAAACTGATAAAACTGGGTTTCTAAAATTATATATTTTTGGGGCCGGGGATGTAGCTCAGCAGTGCCCTCCACCTGCCTGGCAAGCTTAAGGTCCTGAGTTCAATCCTTTGCACCGCAAAATAAATGAATGAGTAAGTAAATAAATAAATGAAATTATATATTTTAGGACTCTGGACTCAGAAAAATAATCCCTCTTCTTTTCTTTCCCTCCTTTGAAACATGTTACTAAACATGTCTGTATATATATAGCTATCTTAGAATGAAGAAAAAATAATGAAGCTATTAATAATATATAAATTAGTATATGTAATAGAGTATGCTTGTAATCATTTAAGGAATCCGAATATACTATTATAACCAGCTAAAAAATGGTTCCTAGAATTTACTTTATTTTATTTTTTTGGTACCGGGGATCAAACTTGGGTCCTTGTGCTTGTGAGGTAGGTGGTGGAACCACTGAGGTAAATTCCTGGCTAGTTCCTAGAATTTAAATGCCAGGGAGGTTACCAACTTATCAGTACCTTTCTTAAGCCAAAAGTGGAAGCTTTAAACTCACTCAAATTGCAATGATGGCAGACAGCCACCCCCAGTAGCACTTCTGATGGAAGCGCTGATCTCCAAGGAGGGTGAGCAGAAAAGGTCAACAGCCCTGTTAGTCTAAGGCTGTAGTTAAGAGCAAATCTAGGTAGGGTGGGGATTTAGCTCAGTGGCGCAGCGCCTGCCTCGCAAGTGCAAGGTCCTGAGTTTGATCCCCAGTACCAAAACCAAAACCAAAACCAAACAAAGCAAACCTGGTTGTTCAATGGTGGTCAATGTGCCCAATGATGGAGCTATGTGCACACGCAGAGAAAAGGATGAGTGAAGTGTAAAAGCTGGAGCTGGGCCAGATTTGAAATCAGGATTTTATTACTTGCTCATCTGGACTGATCCTACAACTGACTTTCATGACCTATTCTTTTTTTTGTTTTGTTTTTTGAGACAAGGTCTCACTATGTAGTGCAGGCTGGTCTCAAACTCACGCTGCTGATCCTCCTGCCTTGGCCTCCTGAGTGCTAAGGTTACGGGTGTGCACCACCATGCCCAACCTATCTATCTTATTTTTCATCAATCCCAAACACATCACTCAGATTAATACAGCTAAAACACCTCTGATCATCTCCCTGTTAAAATAAAAACAAGAAAGATTTGGTGTTTTTCTATGGCTCATAATATAAAATTGGAATCTCTTGGCAGAACATTCCTTTTGAAACTGTATTTACTACCTCCCTACGCCAACCCAAATTCCAGATGAGAAACAAATGTGTAGACTTTTTTCAATTCAATTGAAATAAACCATGAAGTATAAAAAAGAAAGAATGGAGGAAAAAGATTACTACTTGTGGGTGGGTACACGTTCCCTGACAACTTGTAAATGTTCTAAAAATTAACATTATGTAAGTTCTTGGCAGCACAGAGTGGCCACATCAGCTATTGGAGATGAAAAGTTCATTATACGTAGTGTGGTGGCCAGATGGGCAGGACGTGGTGAAGGAGGTTCCACCCTGGACTCTTCCAGCCACTTACAGACAAGAAGACAAACTAATCCATCCACTGAACAGGAGCATGTTACTGATAAATGGACCCAGATGGACAGAACTCAGCACAGAGTGTCCAAGACAAAGACCACTGCAGACATTTGTGAAATACTCAGTTTTGTTATTTGAAAAAATAGAGGAACTTGTAGCTCCTGATGGACTTGGGCAAGGACATCTAGGCCAGCCCTTGGGTCCAGAGACTCTTGACAATGGGAAGCTGGAGGATCCTGATTCACTGGGCACCAATCTGCTTTCTTTTATAAACAGGCTGCTGGCTGTACAGTGCATGCTGAAAAGTAGAAAAGGCTTTCTATTATGCTATCACTTTGCAAATGGAATAAGCTTATGGTTTTGCAAAGTAAGAAACCAAAATGGCAGCAGGTTGGGTGTGGTTCAAATGAGTTAGCTAAAGCCTTTCCCTCTCTGTGTAATTAAACCAAGGTAATTTGGGTTCAGTGTATGAATTATAATGAGTTCTGAATTAGTAAGATCCAAATTGAAAGCATTTTATGATGAAAGGATGCATATTAAGGTAATTAGAGCCAAAACACAAAAGCTAATTAGAACACCTGAGGTATGAAGCATACTAAAGCTCCTCTTAGAGCAAAGAACTCATGAAGTCCATTGCTGTTTTTTATTTCTGTCTCTCTCTCTCTGTCCCTCTCTCTGTCTCTGTCTCTCTGTCTGCTCCCCCTTGTCTCAGAGATGGTCTCATTGTGCAGTTCAGACTGGCCTTGAATTCACTGTGTAACCTGGGCTGGCAGCGAAATCACAACAATCCTGGGCCAAGGGATGTGGCTCAGTGGCACAGTGCCTGCCTGTCAAACACAAGATCCTGAGTTTGATCCCTGGTACCAAAAAAAAAAAAAAAGAGGAACACAGCAATCCTCCTGCCTCAACCTCCCAAGTGCTGGGATTACAGGCATGCACCACCATCCTTGGCTTGTCCTTTCTCTTACTAGACAGAATCAAGGCCACTACAAATTTCTACTGCAGTTGCTGTAGTAATTGTACCAAGTTACATAACATTTCCTCCAAACTGCCAACAGCATTACTGAATAAAGGAATAAAAAGTCAAAATGCATCAGAATAGACTGAATTTTTTATAATCTCAAATAATTTCCAAATAACCTAATTTCACAGAATATTTTTGCTTACTAAAAATCAAAAGAAATGTATGCAAAACCACTTTATTCTGCTATATCTGAAATTAAATCTTTATCAAAACATTTATAAATCTGCACCTTTTGTTTGAGCCAAGACTTTCTGCAATTGTGAGCAATACCAGTGCTTTCAGTTTATCTTGATTAATTCTGCAGTTACAGCATTTTGGATTTTAAATTATGAATGTTACTACAGTAGAATTTGGCTAAAGCAGGTCCTGTGTAAAGCAGCTTTTCTTTTCTTCATGTGTTTTCCTCATATAAAGGAGATACTGGATTATGATGGTAAGGAGCCAGGGTTCTGGAATTAGCTTCTTATTTGAGCAATAGGTTGGCCACTGAACTTATACTGATTACTGTCTGTGCTTCAGTTTTCTTACCTGTAAAATAGCGATAATGCTAGTGCTTACTATCATTCACAGGGCTACTGCATTAAAAATACACCCTGGGCATTGTCAGTAAATCACTGTCATTATTTGTTCTCCTTATCCTCTTGTTGCTTTTCGTTTGCATCTTTAATCATGCAGTCCGATCTTATAAATACTGCCGAGTTAATACAAGTATTATTTAACACTTATGATTGTGGAGAACTGACTTTGGTAAGAGTAACATTTTTACAAGAAAGACACTGAACTTACTTCAGTACATAGTCAAGTATTTTGAGTACGATATAATTACTCTGGCAAAATTTGATATTTTTGTTAATGCATATTAGGTGTAAAAATTAATGGGCTGTGACATTTGCATATATATGCACAGTATGACTTTATTGTGCCAGGGTGGGATTTATACATCACTGCTCTGCTCGAACACACAACTACTGGGATTGTAACCTCTAGGCAGCAGTAAGGAATCAGAGCAGTGGCATTTAAAATGAAGGAAGAAATAAGTGGGGGTGTGGCTCAGCAGCACAGTGCCTGCCTGGCAAACGTGAGGTCCTGAGTTCAATCCCAAGTACAAAAAAAAAAAAAAAAAAAAAAAAAAAAAAAAAAGAGACAGTTTATTTGGAAAAGGGAAGAAAAAGAGAAGATAGACAGCTATCTCGGGAGAGTATGCACTAGAAAGGCAAATACCTCCAAGCCCTCGTCCCTGGCTTTTTAAATTTAGGACTGATTTTTTTCCATCTCCCACGTGGCACCTGGAAATTGTGGCCATCTGATTGGCTCTCTAGCTGTCTTTGACCCTAACTCAGACACCTCAGTCTGCATTTTTTTTTTTTTTGACCATTTGATTCCTTCCTGTCTCTTTGTAATGGATAAGGGTGTTGAGGGAAACCTCCTAGAAAGGTAGTTTAGAGTTAATGATAAGTAAAGAGGACATGTGTGTATCTGGTATAGTATGATGCTAATTTGAGAATATACATACATTTACACAGTATAGGTGTGCAGTGTCTTTTTTGTGTTAAATAAGGGTCCTTAGGTGCCTGCCCCTTGCCTCCTTTGCATGTTATCAGCGGTGGAGAAGGAGCTGGTCTTTTATGTTTCTGGCTTCCTCCGTGCTTTATTAACTCTTTCTGATAAATGCTTATGGTGATTACATTACCTGGCACATTTCTGGGCCTGGTTTCTCTCTCCTTCTTTGTCTTTCTATTTGCTCTAACTGTAGAGTGTAACTGTAGAGGCAGAAGTTGCTTTTAGTCAGACTCCCTATTAATTTTTTTAAGAAAGCCTATTTTGCCCTGCCTAGGAGCGGTCTTTCCCTATAGTCTCATTGTATCCACTCTTCCTACTAACTACCCCCACCTTTTAAACAAAATATAAAAAGCAAAATATATTAGAGCACGTCACTCAGGTAATGTTAATTTAAAAGTCATTCATCTTTATTTTAAAGATAATTTTTAGAAGCTATAACTTCATTCAGATAAGCAAGACTTGCTCAAATTAGCCAGCATTCTGTAAGACAGGGTATCATTTTGACTTTTCAATTGTTTAAGTTCTCTCTCTAGGACATCACGAACCTTTACAACAGGAATGTATGTTCTGCTGACATACCATAAGATACAGATTCTTAAATTCTTCTTCTAAAACCAATTTTTTTAAAGCTGTATAATAAAATATAGCCAAAATAAAACTTTTCCTGGATTCCAAAGGAGTCAGTATCTGACTACAAATGTGTAGTAGGGACACTAATATGCTAAACATAATCCTAAGAGAAATGTTTGTGACTAAGTATTAAACAAGGGTTGCGGGAGGCTTTTTGTTTGGACTGCCCTCCTGTACTGGGCCCCCGCAGGCCAGGTGGAATGGAGCCACACCATCAAACTGAAACTTTAAGGAAGCAGGTAGATTCCCAAACAGAGCAGTTTTCCCTGAAAATGAGAAATTCAGAGCAACAAATCATAAAGAGCCCAGTCTTCCAAAATCAGCATAATAAAGAGTCCTTAGTCCTTGAACCCTCACAGGAAAGTTGACCTAGGATGGTCTGATGTTAACCATTCTATTGTGGGGGGGGTTGTTTTCTCGTTCCTGGTAAGAGAAGATGCATGAGACCTTACTTCAGTGTAATAGAAATTAAAATTGTGGCAACAGCATAAATCTACAGCCAAAAACTTGAAGAGAGGCTTAGGAAGAAAAGGGAGGTGGCAAAGGACTTTTGCTTGAAGATCTACAGGGGATACAGTCTTAAAATGGATTGGTCCATTCTATCTCTCAAAAATGAGACTAGCTTTTGTGGCATCACTAGTGTGAGATAAGGGGCTGGTAACTTTCCATTGACTCCTGAGAATGGCATTATTTTGAGACATCTTTCTCTTTTTTGGTATGGGGGATTGAACTCAGGACCTTGCGCTTACAAGGGAGGCAGTGGAACCACTGAGCTAAATCCCTAACCCATCTTTCTCATGTTTTAAGGGATCTGTTCCTAATGTAAGATATGGTTCTTTGGCTATTTTCATCCTTGTGATACAGGGGGAATAGATAGATGTATCTCCCAAACTTGCTAGATATCCAAAATGCATGCTCCTGTTCTCTAAAATCGAAGAATGAATTCTAGGAACAACAGAGATTAAGTTTAGGAAAATTTTATTGAGAGAAAGACAGCTTCTGTCTAACAGAGACAGAAGAGGGATGGAACCTGGGTTGCCTGGGACCCTATTTCCTAGGGGTTTTTTAAGGAGTAAAGCCACGAGGTGAAGCAGTTCAAGGTGGGACAAAATTATAAGGTCCAATAGAAAATTATAAAGTGGGCATGACATGGGACAAAACCACAACCAACCAATGAGATTATAAGTACAGTCACCCAGGTCATATTGATTAAATGGGGATAAAATGGGAAAAGAAGTCACATACAAGGATTTTCTCCATTTAGAATATCAATCACTGCTATTCATTTCTAGGAAAAGTAGTACATTTTTTAAACACTTTTTTTTTTCTTTTTTTTTTTGGTACCAGGGATTGAACTTGGTACCTTGCACTTGCAAGGCAGGCAGCAGAATCACTGAGCTAAATCCCCGGCCCATAATAGTTTAAAAAAATAATTCTAACCTCTTTAGTTTTTATAATACTAACCAGTAAATGTGCCTCAGTTGTTCTCCACTCTGGCTCCTTGATTGTCCTCCATGTTGGCTCTTTGAGGGTGACCCTGTCTAACTGCCTACAAGATATCTAATTAATTTACCTATCTACAATACTTGGATACGTCATAGTGTCACACTGCTGTTAAGGTACATGGTCCTTTAGATGATATGGGGAGAATGTACTACATAATTTTTTTAACAAAGGAGTATAGGGAAAAAGACCATATTTTCACATACAGTGGGTAACCGGTAATGGATTAGAGTCCAAGAATCCCTTCATTTCCTATTTCAAGAAGGTACCTGTCCTATTTCATTCCCACCTTACAAAAAACCAAACATTCTGTCATGCCTATTTCATTTTATAAAATAAATTGTTATTGGATTGATTCTAGAAAGACAAATGAAAGCCAATGAGATTTCTAAATTAAATTTGTCATAATGTTTTTCAATAGTATTTTTAAATAGAAATGCAAAAAAAAATCCCTTCAGCAAAGAAAATCTTATTCTCGATACAGTTTGTGAAATTTGAGGCCATATGTAAATTAGGAGGCCAACAGGAAGTGGAATTTGTGAGTCATTTAAAATGGAAAAATGAAGTGAAACCCTTTATTTCTCAGAATATGATTTGGCTTTGATTCTGCTGGAGATTAGCAGAATGAAAGTGAAGACCTGCCCTGTTACCTACCTTGTTTGGAGTAGACAAGTCCTTCTTTATCCTGCTTATAGAAAGCTTGAAAGCACTCTGCTACTTTCCGCTAGAATTAAAGCCAAATCTTCAATAACACACACACACACACACACACACACACACACACACACAGGCTTGCATATGTAATTTTTTTTGGTACTGGGGATCAATAGCAGAACCACTGAGCTAAATCCCTGGCCCTGTAACATATTCTTTTGTCTTTAGTTTGACTATTTGTCAATTAAAGGTATGTTTTGCTAAACAGGTTCTTAATTTTAACAAATTCTACATATTAGTCTATTCCTTTATTGTTGATACATTTTGTGTTCCAATCTTACTGCCACCTGCTTTATTTTAAAGATGCACCTTTTTCTAGACTCGGACTTGTACTGATTTTTGGGGGGAAGGTCTATATTTACCCCTATACTACAGTAACTTAAATTATTCTAGGCATGTAAGTAATAATGTCCACTAAAGCTAGTCCTCTTACCTTTCTCTTCCTCTTCCTCTTCAACACTACATTGCTCTTCCTGGTCCTTTGAATTCTGAAATATAATTTTATAAACATTTAAAGTCTCTTTCTTTTCTCCTCTCCCTTCCCCTCCCCTCCCTTTTCTCTCTCAACACACACACACACACACACACACACACATGCACACACTTAATCACACATATAAACCAGTTAGGACTCTGATTGGAATTTTATTGAATCTAATGTTTTGTTTAAGGAAAATTTAACATTTTAAAAATGCTGACATATATGCATATTGATATAGGGCAGTAAGTAATCAAAAATGATATAGGGCACCAAGTAATCCAAATAAGCAAAAATAATCCAAACAAGGGAAACGTTATAACTCCCAATGTGCTAGATATCCCAAACTCGAGCTCATTTTCTCTAAAACTGAAGTATGAATTCTAGAAACAACAGAGGTTAAGAGTAGAAAAAATTCACTGAGAGAAAGATAGCTTTTGCTGAGAGAGACAAAAGGCAGACTAGAAAGTGGGTTGCTCACCCACCCCACTAATCAAAGTTGTTTCACAGGGGAAAACCACGAGATGAGGTGGGTACAAAGTGGGACAAAACTGTAAGATTCAGTGGAAAACCACAAGGTGGGCATGAGGTGGGGCAAAAACCCTGACCAACCAATAAGATTACAAGTACAGTCACCCAGGTGATAGTAATTAAATGGGGATCAAATGGGAAAACATGTCATAGAGGAGAAATTTCCAGAAAGGAAATGGGCCAGGGAGATTGACATCTATCTAGAATATCAATCAGTGCTTTCCTCTCTAGGGGAAGTAGGTAAGTGCAGTCCTCTTCTTTTTATTAAGCAAACCAGGAACGTGCCTCAGTTGCTTACGCTGAGGGCCCAGCTTTGTCTAACTGCTTTATAATAATTTCTAACTAACTTAGCTGTCTGCAATCATGTGATACAGGCTTTCACGAAAAAAACAACAGCCTATACAGATAGGAAGTCTTAAAAGTATAGATATTTAGCAGAGATTCCTAAAAATTCTACTGTAGGGAAGGCAGCTCCAAGACACAAAAAGGATAGGCATTATTAAACATTCAAAAGAAATCTTACTAAAAGCAGCTTTTGCCTCTACAATTAGACTCTACAGTTAGAACTAAAAAAGACAAAGGTAAAAAAGAGAAAAAAAGGCACCAGATAACACAATTACCATAAAAATCTATCAAAAAGAGTTAATAAGGAGGAAAAAAACCGCTCAAAATACAAAGGACCAGAGTAATCAGCCCTCCCACCCACCTCTGATAAAATGCAAAGGAGACACGAGGAAGACACCTGAAGACTCCTATTTAATAATACACACATGTACCCTTTACTCAGTCATTAACTCTAAGCTACTTTCCTATAAGGCACCCCCCACTTATCCCTCACACACAGAGAAAATTAAATGGCCAAAAATGTATCTGTAGGCAGCCAGAGAGCCGATGGGATGGCGATGATTTCCAGGTGCCCCCAAGGCGGATGGGAAAAATCGCTAGTCCGAAATAAAAGGGGCCAGGGCCCAGGGCGGAGTAAACCGAAGTCCTTTACTTTAAATTCCACCCCCTTCATTCCTTACTGGTGCTGAGAGTTTACCCTCCGGTAGCTGCGCACTCCGTCCAACGCCAACTCCAGGTCACAATCCAGTCCAGAAATTGGAGTACTGTGACTTTGTTTCTAGCGGTTTTCAAACATCTCTGCAACTGCAAAGATTTCCACTGAAAGCGCTTCACCAAGCTGGGCATAGTGGCCCCAGCTTCGGGGCCAGACTGGGCTACAGTGAATCCCTGTCTCAAAGACTCCCCCTCCCCCCAAAAAGAGCGTCATCAAAGAATACATTTTAAATTTCTATCATGTTTGGTAAAATTGTCCAAAACTTGTAACGAGTCTGAATTATTAAAGCTTGCCTCGAGTCAGCTCGCAGCTCCAATACAGTCGTACTACATGGTCGTGTCGAAGCATTGATTCAAAACAAACAATTATAGCAGTGATTATAAAAATTAAGCAGACATAGCAGCTTATTCTTAAAATAAACAAGTGTAGCTGAGTCCATGTGCATCTGGGAGTTAGAATTATTTCCACCTGGACTGCAATGTCTATTGAAGGAGAAGAATTTTAAAGTGGCAATACTCCCGCTGCCTGCCTCACAAGCGCAAGGACATGAGTTCAATCCCTGGTACCAAAAAATAAATAAAAATAAAGTGGCAATATTCATGTGCATGTCACATTTCCGTAACTGCAGCAACTGGTTAACACTTGAGCCAAGAGAAGTGTTGCTTTTGTTTTCCCAAAGAGTAGCAGTACCACCGAAGCCGCTTGGGATTGTCAGTATACAGTGATGCTAAACATTTTATTGTTTATTCCTTTTCAGTGTTCAACACACAAAGCACTCCCGCGTGGCTAGGCTCACCATCCAGCCTAGGTGTGGCACTGCCTGGAGAACAGCCAGGCAAGCTGAAAAGAACCAATCACACCCTCTCAACCAGCAGGGACGAAGAGATTACAAAAACTGTAGGAAGAATAGAGTGGCTTGTTGATTTATTTCTAGAAATATCCATAAGACGTATACATTATGGTCCTTAAGATTCCTCCTGCTCCTTCTGTAGGCTTGCTTGAATCCTTCTGTATGTACCTCATTTTGTTATTTGCCAATACTGGCAGTGGGATATCTTACTCAGGCATTGCGGAATGGAGACCAGCGGAATTACCAAATTGTACATGTTGTGTTTAGACGCATGATTCTCTACAGTGAGTACCATTGGAGTGCTTCCTGGGATGAAAAATACCTGCTCATTCTATGCACATCCTCTTCAGTCTAGAAAGGAAATACCTAAGAAATTTAATTAAAGTCTAACTGACTCATAATGTAAATGTTAAAAGACTGCAGCAAATGTTACATTTCTGGCTCATAGTTTTAAAAAAGGAGTAATAAAAGCTGTAGTTGCAAGGTTCCAGTATGCTAAGGAATTGTTTAAATTATATTAAATAAAATAATTGGAAAAACAGCATTTAATCTTTTAGAAATCAGACTTTGCACTGACCAAAATATCAAAGTGACTGCACCCGGTATGTTTTCCACCGCTTCCTTCCTTCCTTCCTTCCCTTCCTTCTTCCTCCACCTCCTCCCTCCCTCCCTCCTTTCCTTCTTTCTTTCTTTCTTTCTTTCTTAAATCCCCAGTATACATTTTTTTTTGTACCGGGGATGGAACTCGGGTCCTTGCATTTGCAAGGCAGGTGGCGGAACTGCTGAGCTAAATCGCAGGCCCCCTACATTTCTTAATAATCACAAAATAAGTAAACTAAGCACCCATCTGCTGATTCATGTTTGCTTCTGTTGGTGGACTAATGTTGTCTCCTGCTGTAGTACTCAGAGATATTTGTATTCCTGACTTCTCTGCAGGGAACCAGGAAAGAATCTGAACTCTGAGGACTTGTTGTATTTCCAGCCTGTGACAGAAGTTCACCGTGCAGAGAAACAAATCTCAACTTACACCAAAAAGTGAGGTTGACACTTAGCAGGCACATCACCAAGTTTACTTGTGTAAGAACATAACTTGTCTAGTAACACTCATCTCATACAATTCTCAACTATTCTTAAAATTAAGAAGAGAGTATACAACAATGTATTTTTGTTGGTATGTTTGTGATACATAATAATGATATTAATTTTGGGGAGCTGATATATAAACATATCACATTTTAATCATATTTACTTCCACCTGCATCCCAGCCTCCCCACTCTCCTCTTCAGATTTTCTTCCCACTTCTAAAAGTCTGTTTTCCTGTGTTCTGTAATCTTTTATTTTACTCTTTAAGTTATTTATATTTGGGGTTTCTCATATAAAGAAGACCACGTGATATTTAATTTCTGTGTCTGATGTATTTTACTCAACATTATTGTCTCAAGATAAATGCAGGGCCCGGGATTTGGCTCAGTGGTGCCGCTGCCTGCCTTGTAAGAACAAGGTCCTGAGTTCGATCCCTGGTACCAAACAACAATAACAAAAAGGAAAACTGTCTCCTGCCTCAAGATACTTGCATTTTCCTACAAATGGTTCAAATTTAGCCTTGAGTACTCCACTCATATTTACTTCATCCATTCATCGGGGGATGGGCACATAAGCTTTTTCTAAAATTTATCTATTATGAATTATGCTGCTTTTTTTTCACTGGGTCTTTTATTTTGGGGGATCTGATTTCTTTGAGTTCTTTATATATTCTAGATATCGGTCCTCTGTCCAAGAAGTAGCTGGAAAATTCTTCTCTTTCTTTGGGTTGTTGCTTCATCTCATTGGTTATTTATGTGCTGGAGCTTTTAAATAGATGAATTAATTAATTTCCCCATACTGGAGATTGAAGTCAGGACCTTGCACTTGTGAGGCACAACTGAGCTAAATCCTTGGTCCTAAAGAGCCTTTAAATTTAATATAATTCCATTCATTGATTCTTGGTATTATATCTTGTGCAATGGAGTAGGGGGGAGGTTTATGCTTGAGAAGTCCTTACTTATGTCTGTCTTCAGGATTTTAAAATAAATTCCCGACCCTCTAGATTTTTTTTTTTTAAGAATGGCTAAATTGTATTGCTTTAATGGTTTAAAATTACAGGTTAAAATTGCCATTTTTAATAAGGAAATTGTCATTCACAGGAAAATGGGTGGATCTGGAGATCATCACGTTGAGCCTTCAGAAAAACAAATATCACATGTTCTCCATAGTATGTCGAATCTAAAAAAGATGACAAGAAAATCGAAAAGATACTATTAGACAAGAGGGCGGGAATAAGGGGGAGGAGGGGGCTTTGGGAGAGTGAGGGCTGATGGTATGATCAAATTATATGTATGCAATGCTCCCAAAACATGACACTAGGGAAGGCTGGGGAAGGGGAGAGATGGGGAGAAGATGAACAATGTGCTATGTGCACGTAGAATACTGTGTGCCAAAATGAGAGCCATGGATTTGTATAACCAATGTGCACTCATAAAAATGTTAAGCAGAAATAAATGCTAGCCAAAAGTCTTTTAAAATGATGTGTTATAGGAAGAAAGACAATCAGATAGAAACCTAAAAACCATTTCACATTTACTCGTTTCAAAGCTCAGGTTTACTTACTGCTTGGGAGCAGTACCATAAGGGTAGTGGAGAAGGAAGCCTTTTCCAGTCTCCACAGCAGAGGCTCTCCTCCCTGTCTCCACCTCTTTCCTACACTCCTTCCTCACTTCTGCTATGGGCTGAATTGTGCCCCTCACAATTCTTATGTTGAAACACTACCTTAATTACCTCAGAGTGTGACTTGTTTTGGAGATAAGATCTTTAAAATAATGCCATTAGAGTGGACCTTAATCCAGCTTGATGGGTACTCATATAAAAAGAGGTCAATTGGATATATAAAAGAGACATCAAGAGCCAGGAAGGACAGACAGTGTATGTCCGTAATCCTAGCACTCTGGGAGGCTGAGGTAAGAATTGAACCCAGCCTGGGTCTTACTGAGTTAGTGAGAATTTGCCTAAAAATAAGAAATCAAAAAGGGTTAGGGATAGAGCTCAGGGCAAAGGCCTGTGATCAATCCCAAGAAAGAAGAAGAAGAGGGAGATGAGGGGGAGGAGGGGGAAGAAGAAGGAAGAGGAGGAGAGAGAATGGATGAGAGAGAGCAAGGATGAGTATATACAAAAAAAGACCACGCGAAGAGATTATAAGGCCATATGCAAGTCATGCAGAGAGGTGTCAGGGGACACTAATCCTTGCAGTATTCTGACCCTGGACTTCCAGAATGGAGGATGTGAGGTACTAGGGATCAAACTTGGGACCTTGAGGTTGCAAGGCAGGTGGCAGCACCAAATAAGCTAAATCCCTGGCCCAAGAATATATATTTGTATTGGTTACATCATCCAATCTCTGAGTTTTCCACATGGAATCCCTAGCACACTAATACACCCCTTCCCTAAAGAAGCACAATTCCTTCACCTGCCCTAACTTGAAATTTTCTCTCCTTTGTTTTGCTCTTCACTGATTCCCAAATCATATTTTATTTTTTATGACTCATTTAACATTTATTCAATTCTTTATCTAGAAAGACATCCTAGACTCTTAAGGATTGAAAATTTGACATACTCTCATGTATAGACCCCTTTTTACAGGTGGAGAAAGCAAGATCAGAAAAGCCCCCTGAGAACTATCAAAGCACACCTCTGATGTTGGGGTTAACTTTTGCAGGGCACTGTGCAGCTGAGAGGTATCATCCCCTAAGCAAGCAATGCTCATACAGGTTCCTTCCCTAAGGTGCTGTGGGTGAAACTGTCTGTCCTTCCATGGTGTCTGGTGATGCGATCTTTGGGCAGAAACCTGAATCCACAATTGTGCAACAAATACAGAGTGAGGTACTGGGCAAGGACTGGGGAGTTGAGCAGACACAGATGGGGAAAGCACCTGGGCTCTCTGGCCAAATGACTGGAGTAAAGGGAGAAGGGAAAGAATCAAAAGAAGCAGGTGAGTGCCAGATCAGCAGTACCCAGACTAAAGTTACAGGTGTTACACTCACTTGAAGGGTGATAAGAAGAGCACAGTGGGATTGGAAGTAAGATTAGGTATGAGGAGATTCACATTTCACACTGCATTAGTCCTCTGACAGCCATTAGGGCTTCTCAGCAAACACTGCCATTTCACTTCTCTTCTGAACTGCACCTCCCTGTTGTTTCCTTCCAAATTAGACCCGGCAGCAACCCTGTGACTTCCTTCAGGCAATGTATTGTCAGTAAAAGCTTTAAGAGCCTCCTTCCTCATGGCAACTGATTGGTGAATCTGAAGGTCTTGGCTGCTCCTGAGCCCCTGCCCCGGAACAGCTGTGGCGACAGTGACAGTCTCGCTGCTTGTGGATATCTATCAACCGCCCCAAATAAAAGCTTGGTTGCTAATTCACTGAGAGGTGGGAGCTGTTGGTGCAGCATAATCTAGTTTCTTTACATTCACTTGTCTGTGAGAAACCCCTTGTTAATCTATCCATTGCACTTTTTTACTCAAGGAATACCTTGAAAATAAACGGATAGTATTGCCTCAAGGTGTTTAGAAAAACTGAAGAAAGAAAACTGTCTTAGAACTCGAAAGAGTTTAGAGGTGGCCCACTGTTTCTTCAACTTGTAGACTGCACCACTGAAGCACTGTTTGGGGCATTCTGATTTCCATAGCATTTCCATATGCTAAAATGTATCTATACAGTTTACTTGAAAATATCTGCCATGTGCTTTTTAGGATACCTTAACATGATCAGTAATAAGTAATTAACATTACCAGTAATAAACAACTGGAAAAGCAACTTTATTTAATTCATTATTTGAGTATGTCCTCATAAAGTATTTTTATCTCCCAGTTTTTCTTTCTGAATTAACCAGATAACTTGATGCTTAAATTTAATTTCCTCCCTTTTCTTCCATACATATGGGGGGGCGGGGCTGGAAAACAAGAGTAAAGCTTTGGTATTGGTCAGTTGTCAAACTGCTAATTTTATCACTTACTAGTTGACAGCTGGGGAACAAGTCAGTATTGCTTGTTGAATTTCTTTCCCCGTCTTTGGTAATGTACATAATGACATTTAAGAAGAACCACTTCCGCCGCAGTGCCAAGGTGGAGGCACAAGTGACAAATGTGGGGTAGTCGTAAGCACAGTGCACATGCACCTGAACAACTTTACACTTTGTTTAGATAGGTTACACACACAGCCCACAAAAATCCCTGAATGGCATGTTACTTATTATGTCTGTATAACTATGCTATTTGCAAACACACATTCACACACTAACACACCCCTTGCTTACCGTACCTCTTTAGAAGATTTTGAGAATAGCAGTGAACTTCATGCTCTTAAATTACTGACTGTCCTCACTGAAAATTATTTTATGTAACTCAGGCAGTTGAAGATAGGACTGATAATAACCAGGTTAATGAGTAACGGAAATTCTGCTGGAAAGGACGCATCTCAACAAGAGTGAAGAGTAAATTCTAGAGCCTCTAGAACATTATGTCCATGTAGGAGGACATGAAAATGTACCTCCCAGGTATTCTGAGCTGGGAACAGAGCTGACTGAGGTCCCAACTGCTGTGATGTGGAAGCCACTAAGGCCATTCTCTTCAGAGCCTGCTCCCAATCACTGGCTCTGTGCAGCGGCAGGGTAGCCCATTCCTACGAGACAAAGGACTCTTCCCATAGGTGCAATGGCTGGAGAATCACATAACAGCCCCATCTAACTTTTGATGGAAATGAACAGCAGCTGAAAATATACCCATCATTCTTCCTCTACCCTTGATCCTTTCCATAGGGTCAGACTTGCATTAGAAGTCCCCCCAGGCTCTCCATTTCTCAGCATCTACCCTAAATACCTTCTGTTCTGTAATTAGGGTTAGGGTCAGGAGGTCATCTACAGCACAACCAATACCAATCTTCTGGGGCTAAGTGTAAATTTCAGGTCCTTTAGCACTGAGTCAGTCCCACTGCATCACTTCTAGGGGTAATGCTTTGCCAAAAAGTGTTTTATTTAATTTATTTACACCTAGTATAATGGTGTTCATTAATTGAAAGCTAAGAAAAAACCAGTTTATTTCCTTTTTTTAGAGACCGGGTCTCACTATGCAGTTCAGGCTGGCTTTGAACTCATAGTAATCCTCCTGCCTCAGTCTCCCGAGTGCTGGGATTACAGGCGTGCACCACCATGCCCAGCAACAGGTTTCTAAAATCTAGTGCCAGGGTAAGTTTAGATTGCCCACCTACTGTTAGACAGTCATGTCGGAAAGTTAAGTATATTTTTGAAATTAACTTATTTTAAGGAAAATCATGATAGCACTTTCTTTTTTACTTGTATATATTTGAGGTATATGACATAATTTATATATATATTGTTTATATATATATATATATATATAAATGACTACTACAATTAAAACAACTAACATATCTAGCACATAGTTACCTTCATGATAGCATTTTCTATGAGACTATGTATTGCTATTCCCTTTCTTACTAGTACATTGCAGTGGTAGTGTCATTTCTTTCTCGGTGCAGTTATTACATTCCTTCCAGGCAAGGCATTTACTCTATCCCAGGAAACAAGAGCATTGGATAGATAGTTACACCACTGATTTTAATTTATGAAGAGTACTATTGGTTTACCATCAGCTTGCACTAGGTATATGAGTCACATATATGAGTCACAGTCCCATTCCTACCTAACATTTTGGGTGAACTGAAAAATCTTTTTAGAAGTATCTGTGAACCCAACCACAAGCCTGAGTCAGAGCAGTTTCTTGTCCTGCCATTGCTGTGCATCTCCTCCCAGTTTCCAGGCTCAATCCTAACTCCTTTCAAAGTAAATTTCCAAGACATAAACTCAAATGATTTATTGAGATCAACTTTTATCGACAGATTTAGTTCAACTGGGAATTTTAGGACAAAATGTGGTGACTCCCAACTTACCAAACCCCTTCAGAGCATGAAGTGGTAGGGAGGAAGGGACAGCAGATGTTTATTTTTAAGCACTATATATGACTATGATGCAAAGTCCGAACTATGATCCATGCCTTGGAAGTCATCAACTGCTTAATTTTACTCAGTGTAACACTGTGCTTCAGAGGCTGGGATCTGGAGATGAACAACCAGAACAAACTCCCATCTGTGCTCCTGTACACTGTCAGGAAATTACCTGATTTCTGAACCTCATTCATTCAGCATCAACATCCAGCTACAGTCAAAGAGAGCCAGGCTCTGCTCTAAGGTGTAATATTAGAGAACAAAACAAAAACCCTAATAACACTGACATTCTAGAGCAAGGAGATTGAGAATAAAACAAAAACAAAACAATCTACAAAAATAATACATCAGAAAGTGATAAGAGAATGGGGGAAATCAGGGTAGGAGGGACAGGACAGTGCAGGTGTTTTGGATCTTCCACCCTCATAGAGTTGGGAAGATTACATTTTACAGGTAAGGTGCCTAGCAGTGTAACTGGCATGTGTGCTGGGAACTGTTCACTCATTGTACTCATGAAGGTACTGATAGCTACAGAAGAGGTGAAAACTACCCAAGAAACACTGAGAGTCAGGAAGTACATCAGGCCCAGAACACTCCTTATCTCTCTCTACTCAATTTGCTCTTACAATTTCAGTCTGAGCCTAGAAGACAGAGGGTCAAACAATGGGGCCTCGGCCAACCTCCAGGACATATGTTCCTGTACTGGAGTGTAGGTCTGACTGGTACCATATATCAGAAGCAAAACTTCCTAAATAGAACTTTGATATTTCGGAGGGTATGGACCATATAAAGGGCTAAAGGAACTCATCTTGCCTATGGCTCTAGTCAAATCCTTAAGTATCTCTACGTAACATCAGTCAGATAGGAGGCTGCCTTCTAGTCCCCATGTGTATCACAATAAGTAAACAATAGCTAAGAAAAATGCAGAAGGAATCTATAAAATGAACTCTTGACACAATTTAATATAATAAATGCTTATTAGCCAACATGGTGGTACATTCATATAGTTTCGAGGCCAGCCTTGGCAACATAGCAAGACACCATCTAAAAAATAATTATTAAAATTTTCCTCAATAAAATAACACCGTCTTGTGAGTAATGCAAAGCTGATCATTTCTCCAGTCATACCTAGGCCAGAGAAATATTTTAAAACAGTTTTAGAGTCAGATGGAACCTGGAAAATCTATAGTAGATCAGAAATCAGGAAAGCAAAGCTTAAAACCAGTTTTTGAGAAAATGTATTACTGGAATAGCTTATCTGAGCCAATGTCCTATGAGATGTCCAAACAGTTCTTCTAACCCTTTACCATATGACTAACATTTGTTTGAGTTACAAGATAACTTGCCTGTAGCAGTTTATAAAGATTAAAGCTCACATGATGTGACCAAGCTCACAGTTGTTCCCATGACTCTGAAGTTCAAACAAAAATTTGAATCAATAAAGAATTTGAGGTTGAATAAAGGGATTAATATAAACATACTTAAAACAATTAGAAACTATTTGAAAAATATAGTTTACACTCCTTATAGGCCTGCAGTATGACAACACAGCAAAATCTTCTTTTATCTTTATTATGAAAGCACATGGACCGGAAAAGACAAAGACTAAATAGCAATCTGTGGTTTAGTATAAGAGATTACACTGACGGAAAAAAACAGGAGAAAGGAAACCATTAAGGCAGTGGCTGAGAGCCTTAAAAACAAAGATAAATAAAGTGAAACAATGTACAACAGCAGAGAAATTTGCTATGTATCTAGGAATGTATATTTATAATTCTTCTCTCTACAAATTTTATCTGATTCAAGATATGAGTTAGTGAGGTAGGACAGATAATGAACCCTAAATTTATCATAGTTAGTAGGCAAAATAAATGACTCTGTGACATGCATGTTTGTGAACTGAAAGCCAAAAGAGCTAAAATGTGTTCTTTGTAAGGATGTAGTAACTAAATCATTTGCTTAAATATACATAGGAGTTGCAGCTTCAGTGAAAAGCAGAGAAGAAAGCCCGAAGAATGACCTTTTCATGGGAAATGAAGACAAGGTATCTGTGTCTGATTCTGCTGGTGATTCACTCAGTTTGTGATGTGAGTTACTTCAACTCTGCTTCCAACTAATTTATAAAGGGTTTGTGTCCAAAGCATTTAAAGATTCTCACATTTATAGGTGCTATGTGACCAATCACTACTAATCAACAAAAGCATACATAAGGGTTTAACGAATTCACCAAATTCTCACAGACTCAGTTACAAGGTAAAATGATGGTTTATTATTTTGGGCTTTCTCAAAATTGGATTGTAAAAGTATAGTCTGCGTATTAGTTTCATAAGGCTGCCATAATAAATTGCTACAAGCTGAGCGGCTTAAAATACTTGTGCGGAGATATTTATTACCTCAGTTCCTGAGGCCGAAGTCAGAATCAAGGTGCTGGCAAGGCCACACTTGCTCACAGCCCCTGGGGCAGGATCCTCCTTGCCTCTTCCAACTGCGGGTCACCCAGGATTCCTTGGCTCCTGGTTGCACAGCTCCAACATGTGTGTCACATTCACACTGCACTCCGCCTGTGTGTCTCTGTCTTCTTGTAAGGACACAGTCATGCTGGATTAGTGACCCACCCCACAGGGTGACTGTGTGTAACTAATTATATCTGCAACAACCGCACCTCCTACTAGTAGTACACTCTCATGTACTTGAGATTAGAGTTTGAATATATCTTTTTTAGATACACAATTTGATCTATAATAATCCACAATAACTGTGTGACTTATATTATCTGTCTATAGAAAAAAGATTATCTTTAAAACAAAAAAAAAATTGTTTTAAGGGAGTAATCTCTCCCCTGCAGGTTGTCAAGAGCTACAGGGCAATGCTCCAATTCTTATTTCCAACACTGTCTGTATTATCAGTGATTTCCTGTTAAACTTCATCTGTTTCTCAAGGTTTCCTGCTAATACCTGGGTGCCTCCCACCAATCACCCCTTACCCCTGCAATGCTTTCCTGAAATGCTTCTTCTCAACCTTTGCCATTCCTTTTGTCCTTTAACTTCCTTTCCCTCAGGAAGTTTCACAGTGACTGTGCTCACATAACTGTGAGATTTATCTTCCTCTAAACCCTAGAGTGCTTACTTTCACTGATTTTTAAAATATAGTCATCTAGCTTTATTTAAAAATAAGCAACACATTATATAATTCTCAAAAAGTAAAAAGTCAACCTCTTACCCTTAAGCTCCACGCTCCCTGAACCTCCACATATCACCTCACTCTACTCAGTCCACTCTTCTGCTTTGTTCTAGATGATCTCTAAGGTCCTTGGCAGCTAAAACACCGAGGTCCTAACACAGAGGTTTTAAAGATGAGGGGTAGAGTACTGTGATGATGTGATGTACTCTCGAATCCAACAGAAGCTGATTTGGAAACCCAGACCTATTTCTCCCTTACTCCAGCCACTGCTGTGGGTCCTGGAAATGCAGCAGTGAACACGACTGTCAAGGGTGCTGCCTTGATGGTGTTTATAGTGTTACAGCAGAAACTGACCCTGTAACATACACACACCTGAGTATCTAGTGTAACTGTGGGCAGTGACAAGTCCTATGCAGAAAAATAAAGCCAGGCAAGAGACTGCAAGGGAGGAGGGTATGGAAGGTGTGAGTGGTGTGTTGTTGCTGGTGTTAGTGGTGTGTTGGAGAACACTCTCCAGGAGGTGCTATTTGAGTGAGACCTGGAGAAGGGCATAAGAGACAGAAAAGCAGTTTCTGCAAAAGTCCAGAGGCAGGAAGGCAGGTTGTCTGAAGCACTTTGTTCCACGACATTTTCTTTCCATTTTACTTTAGAGACAGTATTGGGCTGGGGATTTTAGCTCAGTAGTTCTGATGCCTGCCTCACAAACACAAGGACCAGAGTTCGATTCCTAGTGCCAGAGAGAGAGAGACAGAGAGAGAGAGAGAGAGAGAGAGAGAGAGAGAGAGAGAGAAAATAGAGACAGTATTGCATGATCTTTGTTCTTTTCCACAGGTGGATTGTATTGTATTATATGTATGCTCCACGATTTATTTGCTAGACCTCTTTTGCTAGAATCATAGGTTTTTGCCAGTGTTTTGTTGCTGCAAGCAAAAAAAAGCAAAAACAAAAACAAAAACAAAAAAACCCCACACATTTACAGTGAACAGTCAGCACAACCTGGTGCAATCAAACAGATTTGGAGCAGGAAATTCAACTCATTTTTTTTTCTCATCTCACTCTGATTTCTATGATTTCTCACTGACTGGTTTGAGTTCTAGAAATACAGCAGTAAACAAAATAACTGAGGTCCCTGTTCTCAAGATGTTTACATACTGGCAGAAGAGATGGAATAATAAGAAAAGAAGCACATATGTAAAAAGGATGGAGTTTTGGATTGAACAAATGCTGTCAAGAATTATGTAGGAGAAGGGAACAGCAGGGCAGGTGCTGTTTCCGATATGTTGGTGGGAGACAGCCTCTGAGGAGGTGGCCGTTGAGCAGGACATGAGCTATGGGAAGGCCTGGGAAGTGTTCCAGACAGAAAGAGCAGGATGTGTGGAGACCGCAGGAGGAGAGCTCTTGCACAGAACAGTCAGGCAGCAGAATGCGCAGAGTCTGCTTGACCAGATGGAAGGAAACACTGATGTGAAGGCACAGGCAGGTCAGGACCCACAGGCCCTGTAGCTACACAAGATAAAACCTGTTTATCTGTGTGCCGTGGGAAGCCACTGGAGAGCCACAGGCTCTGATTTCCTGTTTTGGGGAGCTTACTTGGCTGTATGCAGACAGGGGACTATGGGAGGATCCGTGGACCCAGGGAGAAGTCTCTGTAATTCCAAGGCTCTATGTCATAAATATGGTGAGAAGTATGCAGGTTTGGGATAGAGTTTGAGCCAAAAGGAATTATTGGTGGCCCAAATGCAAAACAGACAAGCAAACCAAAACAACAGAGGAAAGAACAAAGGGGAGAGAGAGAGAATGTAGGATGACTACTCTGACTCCTAGGCTTTTCCTGGATACCTGGTTGAAAGTGGAGCCTAGGAAAGTAGGGTACAAGGAGCGTAGCTGGCAGACACCAGCAGGAATACAAAGGAGGACACAGTCAAAGTTAGAAACCTGTTGGGCATCGGGACAGAGATTTTTGGGAATGCCTGGTTAAAAAGACAACCTCACTGGCTATTTAGAAAAAAAAAAAAAAGGATTCTTTGGACTACAGATGATTCATCAGTACACTTAAAAAGAATTTGAGTAGATAAAACGACCCAGGGAAAGGGCATGCCCAGAGAAGAGGTTCACGGCCTGGCCTAGAACCCTTCTACATTAAGAGATTGGGAAGAAACGAAGTAGAAGAAATAAGAAACAGCTGTCTGAAAAATAGGGGTAACCCCTAGAGAATGTGGAGTCTAAGGCTCTGCTGTACAGCAGGGTTCACCTATAGTAAGTAAGATTATATGCACATGTAAAGATCCTAGCAGGAAATTTGGCCATAATTAATATTCAGGAAATTCTGAGCAGCCAGGAAACTTCAGGATCTTCCTTGCAGGCATTACTGCAATGGTTTGAATGTTCTTGTCCGCTCAGAAGATGTTGGGACTTTTCCCGCTGTGAACGATTGCAAGGTGCCCACTTTGGGAGGTGACTGGGTCATGAGCACAACTAGGGTAGCCAGCCTTATCCCATGGGAGTTCTCCCATTTACCCTCTTTCTCTGCCAGGGGCAGACGTTTCCCTCCTCTACCCAGAATGCAGGATCCAAGCGCAGACTGACCACATGCTCTCCAGACAAGCTCACTGCTGACCTCTTGATCTTGATCTTGGAATTCCCAGGCTCCAAAACAGTGAAAACTAAATTCCTCTTCCTCATAAATTTCCACTCTCAGACATTTTGTTATGGCAGCCCAAAAGGACTTAAACAGTGACTGCTGGGCTATTTTCATATCTGAGGTAAGACAAGGAAAGGTGATTATATTCATTTATAGCATTACCTGAAGTCACATAGTAGCAATAACAGGATTCATCCTACACAATAGGCAAAATGGGGGATTAACTCTTCATGTTAGAGTGCGGTATGTGTTTGTACATCTTTGTGCTCCAAATAATATATGTAGTGACTAAATATTATGGAAGTTATTTCTTAGATCATCTTCAAAGAAAAATTCCTATTAAAGAGAGTTGCACTGATGGAGGTTGGGAAGAACAGAATAAAATGAGTACTTGAGAGCTAATCTGCTATATGTCATACAGTATAACTGATGATTCTAATTTATTTAAATTTAGTCTTAAAATATTATGAGAAAATGAAGTAACATTTCTGAACAAAATTTAAAATGTTATTAGAAGCAGTATCAGTAAGACGTTTTAATTACATTTCCGTTTCTTACGTTGTCCTCTTGTAAATCAACATTTTTAATTATAAGAACTACTAAATATTAGCTCTTCTCAAGGCATCATAGCAGATAATTTATACACACTTTTCCATTTTCAAAACAATAGTACAGAATGATAGGTGATATTATTTTACAGAAGATGGTACTTGAGGCTCAATGTCTTTATATAAATTGCTTAAAAATATAACTAGTAATTCATAAAACAAAAACGTGTTGGACACAGGTCTTTGCAAATAAAAAGCCCTCATTTCATTTACTATTCTATGCCATTATCATAATATTTTGACATTTAGTCTTCAAGTCCAACATCTTTGTTTTCATATATGTTATAAGCAAATATTTTTTCTGTCTACATAACTTGTTTCAAAACATACAAGGACAAGGAAGGTTATGTCCAATTTTATGTCACCTATGCATTTACAAGATTTACAAATCCCTTCTGAGATTTAAGCAAATACAAAACAAACATAAAAACTTCCCAGAATTCTGAGTCTCATGCTCACTGGGGAGCAACTGGCTTCCAACTCTTGCAATGTACAGGATGAGGTCAGGCCCTGTCAGCCAAATCCACAGTAAGTAGAAGCAGCTAAGTTGTCTGACAGCCAACAAAAGAAATGAACCAACTTCATGACACAGCTGACACAGAGCTATAGTAATAGTAAGTTCAGGATATTCGGAATTGGCCTAGCTAATCCTGCAAAAAACATGGGCAGGTAGTGATGGCTTTGGTACCAACCAAAGTTTAGTCACTGAATGTTCTAGGACCTGTACTGAATGAAATAAAAACAAAGAAGACAACCAAAAGTGATCTCTTAGTTTAGAGATTGCCAAGGAATGACTTCAAATTAAGGAATACATTCATTTTCATACTTCTGATTCTTCCTTCTAGTTATCCTACTTATGTATGATATAATCAAATAGTTCATATTTTTGCAATATGTCTCCAAGTCTTCATGTGGAAGTTATGTCTTTCCCCTTGGAATGCTATGTACACACGTCTCCATTATACAGCAAGGGCCGCTAGTTTTGTCCTCAGGAACATATCTGCCGAAATGCATGTGAATGAGGGAATAGGGAGGGGGTTATTTAGGAAAAATGCTTTTAATAAAAATGAGCTGGAATAAAGGTAACAAATAGAGACCAATAACCCCACTGTTACTTAGCTTTATACCATCTATAGAAGGTTAATTTGTTTTCAGTATATGCACTGCTGAAGTAAGCACAATAATTTCTTAATTATAATTTCATTAATATTCTTTTCTTTTAGTGTCAATATGTGTTGTTATCTATAGCTCATGTCCATATAAAATGTGTGAAGGAAAACTTCTTTTCAGAATAATAGCCAGGGATGTCGCTCAGTGGTGCTGTGCCTTCCTGGCAAGCGCAAGGTCCTGAGTTAGATTCCTGGTACCAAAAAAATGGCAGAAAAATATTTTTCAATTAAATCATTCAAAGTTCCTTCTAAAAGTCTTTGAGGTCATTGAAATCCATCATTGGAGATATAGGAATAGTAGGTAGGGCAGCATACAGGGTCTTTGCTACCTCTCTGTGTCAAATTTGTCCAAGAAAAGTAATGACCAATCCACATTCAAACATTACGATTAATGAATGACTGCAATGGTCGTGCTCACACTCTGCCTCATTCTTTTGGCAAACTGAGACTAATGGTCCCTGCGCAGGCCATGTGTTGGGACAGAGAGGTGGCTCACATAAGTGATGCCCTCCGGACTCAAGATTCATACATACGGTAAGAAAGTTCTGTCAACATCCAATATAATACACAGTCCCAACTGCCAGCTTTTTTCTCTGCACGAAGCACTCAGTTCTTAGAGGAGGTACATTGTCTGCTCAGGCTGCCATAACAAAATTCCATAAACCTGGTGACTTAAAAAGCAGAATGTATTTTCTCCCAGTTCCGGAGGATGGGAGGCTGAAGATCAAGATGCTGGCCAACACCATTCCTGCAAGGTCTCTTTCTCGCTTGTAGAGAGCCATCTTCTTGCTGTGTCCTCAGGAGAGCTGGTTTAGGCTCATGCCCTTGTGACCTCATCTGACTCTATTCCTCCCAAAGGTCCTGTCCCATACTATCACCCTGAGGGCTTGCTCTCCACAATGGCTCTGGAGAGAAGGGCCACCAAAATATGTAGTCGTTCATGAGAGGGAAGAGGGCTGCAGAGAAGAGCGGGATGGAAGTGACACTTGAAGTCAGCCTCAGAGGAGTGGGGGTCACTGGAGAAGTGGGGCGGACTTCCTTACAGACAGAACTGGGAACCAGAGCACAAGAGGGCCAGCAATGGTGAGACATGCCTGGAATCCCAGCTACCTGGGAGGCTGAGGAAGAGCATCACACCTGGACACCTTAGCAAGACCTGGTCTCAAGATAAAATCAGAAAGGACTGGAGAGCTGGGGATTTAGCTCAGTGGTTCTGCTGCCTGCCTCGCAAGTGCAAGGACCTAAGTTCAATCCCCAGTACAAAAAAAACAAAACAAAAAAGTGCTGGAGATGCACATCAGCACTCTCTCTGGGTTCAATCCCCAGTACTGCAAAGCAAAAGAAAATGGTGACACATGAAGAACACCAAAGGCGATAGTTTCAGCACATGGAAAGCAAGGAGGGGTTGTACGGGAAGGAAAGAATGAGGCAGAAAAATTAGGTCGGTCAGGACCAGAGGTTACAAAGTCCTTTAGCCTGATGTTGACAAGTTTAAATTGTTTTTATATGGCAGTGCAAAGCTGCTAAAATTGTGTGTGTGTGTGTGTGTGTGTGTGTGTGTGTGTGTGTGTGTGTGTGTGATAATAAATTTAGTGCTTGGGGCTGGGGAAGTGGTTCCCGTGCCTGCGTTGCAAATGCAAGGGCCAGAGTTCAATCCCCGGTACCAAAAGAAAAAAGTGGGGGTGGGCAAGAAAATTTAGTGCTCTGCCTAACATTAATACAGTTGAATATTTACAACAGAATTTTCAAGTTTTTCTGTTGGAATAATTTCAAGCTTACAGAAAATTTGCAAGAACAGTATAAAGAACTCGTATACTTTTTACTTAGACTGACTAGTTATTTCTCTCGTTATGTTTGCTTTATTATTCTACATGTGTGTTTACATTACATATACATTTAGAACCAGACCCTATAGACATGCACAAGTGTGTATACTCACAAATATACACACATGTACATACTTACATGTATATGTACACAACCATTTCTCTGTACTTGAAAGTTAGGTTCACACATCAATCCCTTAATCTTTTAATAATTCTTTGTGTATTTTTCAAGAATAAAGACCTTTTATTTGAGACAGGGTCTTGTTATGTAGTTCAAACTGGCCTTGAAGTCACTATGTAGTCCAGGCTGGCCTTGAATTTGTAGTAATCCTCCTGTCTCAGCCTCCCTTGTGCTGAGATTATAGGAGTGCACCACCATGCCCGGCCTAAAGACATTCCTTTGTATAACCATGGTACATATCCTTTATCATCTGAAATGCTTATTTTTTTGAGTTATCATTTACCTGGTATTTCATTAAAATCAGGGTTTTTATTAATATGCTTTATCAACTAGGTTAAAACGCAAACTGTACATGTGTGAAATTCAGAGACACAACATCTGATTAATAACACTGTGTCTCTGAAAGGCTAAATCCTTGGGATTTATGGATTTAGAGTATCAGAAGAAACACACAGGCCAAATTTACAGACTTACTGCATCTGTAAGGCTCTGAGGACTCCAGGAGTGAAGAGCTGGAAAGAAAAATAAGCCTAAGCTCAAGGAGACATTGTAAGCATGAGTAACTTGGTGTCCTGAGGCTACAGTTTTCTTAAAAACACAATTTAAAGTTCAATAACCATGGTAGAGTTATCAAACTCAGGAAATTTCACACTGACATACTTTTACCTATTGCAGTTTTATCAGTTGCCGTACTAATGATCTTTATAGCATAATGATTTCTTTCTTGGGTAAGACTCAGTCCAGGACTGTGTATTTCATTTCATTTTCTTGTCTATTCTGTCTTCTTTAAAATAGAACAGTTCCCTCAGGCTTTACTTTTCAGAATACTGACATTTAAAAATAGCTAAGATTTCAAAAGAAAACAACAGTCTAAAAATCTATTACTGAAAAACAACTGAGGTCAGTGAAGAAAAGATGGATAAGAGAGCGCATAAAATCAGGGAAAAAGAGAGGATTGTGCCATTAAGCCCAATGAATGGCGAAAGCCTATTGAGAGGGGAGAGAAAGGCACCTATGCAGATTCTGTTAAGGGCAAGAAGAAAGGAAAATGAAAGTCTGTATCGCTGAGTGGATGGTGATAAGGATTGTAGGACAAGCTGCAGAGTTTGTTTTTGCCTAACTGTAGGTTGAAGGAAGATAAATAGTTGGACTCAGTGAATCTCAGTATTGTACAACTGGAAATAAAACATGAAGTTCAGGGAAGTGTCTAGGATAAGACATAATATAAAGAGGGTTAAACAGTACCGTGGGAACCAAGGCAGGAAAATTGCAAGTTTCTGGGCAATTTAGTAAGTTAGCAAGACCTTGTCTCAAAGTTAAAAAGGACTGAGGATGTAGCTTATTGTGAAGTCTGTGGGTTTGATCATAAAGAGAGAGAGACAGAGAGGGATAGGCGGGGTGAGGGGAGAGGAGGAAGAAAGAAAGATAAAACTAACCTATCTTCTGCTTACTCAGTTCCAAATAAGCTCTGAACAGCAGATTTTAAGAAAAAGGCGAGGAGCAGCCAAATTCCCCTCTAGGCAGATCTCAGCCTGGGGATTTCCCTTGGGCACTTCCCTGAAGAACTGAGGAAGTCCTGGGTCTGCACTCTAGTTCAGCTCCTCCCCTCCTGCTAGGAATCTGTCAAAAAGAAACTGACAGAGCCGGGTGTGGTGGCGCATGCCTGTAATCCCAGCACTCAGGAGGCTGAGGCAGGAGGATCACTGTGAGTTTGAGACCAGCCTGGGCTACAAAGTGAGTTCCAGGTCAGTCTCAACTACGTAATGAGACACTGTCTCAAAAAAAAAAAAAAATTGACAGGACTCTGGGAATATACAATACTCCATACCAGGGCCATATTCTCTGTCCAGAATTTCAAAATGCTCCAGAAGCATAAAGCATTTTGCACCTCATTTGGCAGCAAAACCTGACCTGGAAGAACATGACCTCCTAGGGGAGTTCACTAGTCCCAGTCACGGAGATAAGCATGTTTCACTCCACAGCCATTAGTGTGTTTGATACAAGTGCTGCCTCAGAACTCACTGGGACTGCTACTTAGTAACTGATGATTAATGGACAAACTTTCCCCTTTCTAAAATCCAAAACCTTCTGAATTTCAAACTCATGTGACTGAAGATTTCACATCTGGCCCACGAACATGCGGGTGGAATTCAAAGAGTTTCTTTAGCTGCTGGCATTTCACACTCAAACCACCCAGAAGGCCTTCACTTTACTGTGACCTGCTGTTTTTAATGTCAGGGCCTCTGGGTATCCGATCCTGTCCTATAGCGGTCATCACAGAACTGGCTTACCAGCCTGATCCAAAGTTCTCATCTTCGGGATGTGGTTTTTCCTATTTTGTATAGGGCCTTTCTGAACTGCAGCAGACTCCAAGAGAAGGGCACATCACTGTCCTCCCCTCACTGGCCCTGCAGTACTCTGCCCACGTGCCACGGGACTTCTCTCTTTCATGCTTTCTGCTGTGCTGCTCTGAGCCCAGGGCTATGAATGGAAGTGGAAAAGGAATGAAAGCAGCTGGGCTTTCAACCATCCATTTGGTCATGTGTTTGTTCATCATTTATTCATCAACAAATACATCCTGATCATCTATAGTGGGCTAGATGTTATGCTGGGGGAATGAGATACACTCATTAACAGATACAGTCCAGGTCATCCTTGAGTTTACAATCTAGCAAAGGAGACAGGCAGCAAACAAACAGCTAATATTAAGCAATATGGGCTGCGAATGGGGAGGCAGTGTGCGGTGAGTGTGAAAAGTGCAGAAGGGACCTCGCTTGGTGTAGAAGCTCAGGGGAGACTTCTTAGATGACAGTTTCTGAATTGAGGGGAGGACAAAGGCTAGGCGGTGGCCAGTAATGATGGTTAACTGCGGGTAAGAAGAATTTCAGGAAAGCAAACTGTAGAAACACAGAAGTGGGAAGGAGACCAGCCTAAATGTGGAAGTGAAAGCCATAACTGTGGTCTAAAGGAAAGAGCACAAGCTGAGATAAAAGAATTTTTCTCTTTATCCTAAGAGCACTAATCAGCCCTTGAGGGGTTGTAAGTAAGAATGTAACATCATCAGATAGTGTCTATCAGATCACTCTGTGATGTAGAGAAGGGACTGGAAGATCCAGAGTATCTGTAGGAAGAAATGACTGGATCAAATGGCCCTGAGGGCACATGCAAATCTAACAGAAGACAACCCTGATGTGACTTCAAACTAGACTTGCCCTCCTGCTCCTGGACGCGGGTTCCAAAGCTGAGGTGCACACAGAAAGGCCAAGGCTTCCAGCAAAGCTGGAAGAGCCTCTGGAGAAAGTAACAGTCGATCTGACTTCACCATTTAGTTTGTTGCCTCTTAATGCTGATCACTTAAGACTTCTAAGGAAAGATGGCCACAAACTTGCATTAAAAACTGTAATCATATGTTACCCTATCTAAACGACTTCGCTCATACTGAGCAGAATTTATTCTGGCTTTCTTCCATACCCTAAGATTTCTCTGCTGCCTGCTGGCATGGAGAACATTACTGGAATTCATTCTTGAGCAGAAATTTTCCTGACCTCAAACTCTACACTAAAACACACAGGAGAAAACTTGTCACATTCATTTATTTTGTACTTGGATGCGAGAGTGGGAGGAAACAGGGAAAGGACAATAGTCCTTTGACACTAGCGCTACTAGGATTAGTAGAAGGTTAAAAATCCCTCCATTAGACTTGATGGTCTGAGGCAGAATAGCCAAGAAAATAATTACACAAAACAGAGAAAGATAAGACAATATAAAGCTATTTCCAAACATTATATGTGGTACTTCTGAATCCTAAAGATTTCCAGTTATTCTACTACTGTGGAATTTTATCAACAAAGTTGATAAAAGTACATGTTCAGACATTAAAGTAACTCATATAGATGAAGCATGGATTTTAAAAATTTTTTGGCATTTATTTAAAAATAATATCCAAGGCCAGGGATTTAGCTCAGTGGTTTTGCTGCCTGCCTCGCAAGTGCAATATACTGAGTTGGATCCCTGGTACCAAAAAAAAAAAAATCCAATTGTGAAAGAAAATGAGCACTGCATTCTTAAGGACTATTTAGTATTTAAAAATAATAAGAATCATGTAAAATGTACTACTTGAAACTATTATTCAAACATGACTACTATTTGACTCGTGACCTTGTACCCAAAAGGGTTGTGTGTGGTACCCTCTGAAAGTACAAGCTTGGTGTTTAGAGCTAGTTGCTAAGAGAACAATGTCTTCTGGAAGACAGCGGGTCAGTCCTCTCTACTCTCACTGCTGTATGCATCTTTGTAAGAAACATTCAGACTTTTTTCTGAATACAGCACTTTGGATGATTCCTAAATATTTAAAAATAGCTGAAGTAAAAGTAAACTATTAGCAGACTGGCAGTTTACTAAAATCCTGAAACCTTGTTTCCATCTAATGCCACCCATTATGCTGGCCACAACCAACCGTCGCCAAAACACTAGACATCTCAGATGCAATGTACTGAGTAGTGTTCTTTGGGGCCATATTGATTTTCCTATTTTACTGTATGCTGTGGAGATATCCATTTCAACATTAGTAACTTTGAAAGATATATACTCCAGGATTATCTTGTATCTCTTAAGTGAGAAAAACAGTCAGTAGTTTTGTACTTGTTCTGGTGATCACTTCCGGCACAGCGTGAGTGCATGGCGTGAGTGTACGGGAATCTCCCTCCTCTATTTCTATGCTTTATCCTACCTGTGTTATCTGTTCCCTTCCATCTTGGCTTACAAGCCCAACCCCGCTTGTACCTCACCTGCACCTCTACTTGTATCTAGTCCATCTCTCTGTGTAATACACATTTGGATGCGTTCCTTTCTCCAAGTGTCCTCCTGACTATGGGAAGGAGGAAACAACCTACCCACATCCTTCAGTAACTTAAACACAACCTACCCACATCCTTCAGTAACTTAAACACACTGCCATGGCAGCTGCATCGGCTACAAGACTTAGCAACACCAGAAGAAAGACTCAAATAAGAAAGACAACCTCTCCTGAAGATGACATTAGATTAGGGTTGTTTTTGTGTCTGTTATGTTCTTTCTAAAAATGCTTGTGGTTAATTCACTTATACATAAAAAAATATACCCAGAAGTAGAGCTAACATAAATACTGTCTCAGAACTCTGTTTACTTCTACTACCACCTCCTTCCACTGACTTCAAATGTGGCACATGTCTCTTCTGCTCTTTTCCTTCCTCATTCTGATCACTATTAGAGTCAGGAATTCAAAAAACAGGAAGATTTTGAAGCAGCAGACTCTATCACACGGACCTAACATGTCTTCCACTCTTAAAGGTTTAGGACCAGAATAATGAAATATTTGGTTATAATAGTCATAAGACTTATGAATTTAAATTCTATGACACTAAGGATTTTTTTTTAATGCAAACAACCTTTTAGGATAGTAGCTTGCTTACATTTCTAGTATACTATAGCTTTGGACATTTATTTCCCTCATAGCTTTCTAAGGATGTAATTATAAGTAATTGGCTCAATTTTTTTTTTTTTTTTGGGTACCAGGGATCAAACTCATGACCTTGCGCTTGTGTCCCTGTCCCTCAAATTACTCTTAAAATCAAAAGAAGGGAAATTTCTAATTGCTTCTCAATATTCTTCCCCAGCAGTATATAAACTAGAGACTGATTTTTCCTTTTTTCATTGCAAATGAAGTTTTGCCACTGGGCATGAAAGTGGAATTGACTGTGTAGTTCCCAGGTAACAGCAGGAAACTACTTGCTTTTATTCCCTCTTTTCCTCTTTATTTATACTAAATAATAATATTTAGTATACATTACCTACTTTATACAAATTGATGTCATTCTGGGAGCAAAAAGTTAGTAAAAATTGTTCCCAAGTTCAACTTGTTTCCAAACTAAAAGGGTAATAACTCAAAACAAGATAAAACAAAATAAATCTAACAGATATATGAACAATGCCAGATGGTTCAAAAGAAAAAGCTCACTGTCCAGCCTGAGGTGTTCCCAAATGGTTTTATCCATTGTTTTCACTCAGTGATTTATTCAAGAGAAGGGTGCTAATGAGTAGGAAGAAGAGGAGAGGATGGCTTCTCTTCCCCTGGCCCACCTCTCAAAATACAGAAAAGCCAAACACTTCCTGTGAGTCCAGTATTGGAAATGAGGGAGCTTAAAGTATTACATGAGCACGGTATGTCTAATAATGTTAAATGTTTCACATTTTCAGCTATTTACAGCTGCTATAACAATTTAATACAAATTCAGCAGCATAAAACAACAATTTTAACAGAACTTATAGTTCTGGAGAGCAGATGGCCAAAAATGGCTTTCAGTGGGCTAAATTTCTGGTATCACAAGGGCTGCATCCCTTTCTGGAGCATGGAGGGGAGAATCTACTCCTTTACCTCTCTAGCACTCCCTGGCTAACAGCCCCATACATCCCTCTTCAGAGCCAGCAACGGCAAGTTGAATTCTTTCTTTCATACTGCATCACTCTGGCTTGCCCTTTTGCCTCTCTTTTAAACTTCAAAGGAACTTTGTGATTACACAAGTCCTCTTGAATAATCAGCTGATCTATCTCAAGGTCATCTGATAAGCAACATTAATTTCACTGGCAAATTTAATTCCTCCTTGATGTATAACATATTTACAGTTGTGATGATTAGGACACAGATATCTGCATACCACATACAGATAAGGTAATTTAATCTTCATATCAGACTTGCAAATTTGTTTAGGCATTAGCTTCAGAGATAGAAATGAGAAAACAGAAAGGTTAAACAATTTGATTGTGATTGCCATGCCAATAAGTGGCAAAGCAGGAATTAAAACACAATATTTCTCACCTGATGGCTTAAATCTGACAGTGACTAACAACCCCCTCCTTTTTGTTTTTTCCTTTACAGGCCTTGTCTGGATTAGTATCCACAGCAACTGCACGATTGCATGCCCTTGCATGTAGTTTGCCTTTACCCCAATTTGACTGCCAAGAAAAATCAATGGCTTAGGCAGGGGATTTAGCTCAGTGGTTCCACTGCCTGCCTCGAAAGCACAAGGTCCCTAGTTTGATCCCTGATACTGGGGGAAAAAAAAATCAATGGCTTAGACTAATCACCAACATTGCTAGTTGAGCAGCACTGGCCATCCTGGCTCCCCATTTTTCTGTCTCCTTAGTTGTTTTTTTCTTTCAGCCTTGTGCCATAGCACCAGGGCAGGAGATTGGAACCTATTGTACAGGTCTCTGACAGGAAAGTTGCTCCTTTTATCCCTAACACAGGAAAAGCAGCAGACCTTTAAACTCATGGCTGAATTCAAAGGCTTATGATCTATCATTGTACACTAACTCAAGTGTCGCGATGAGGGGGGTTGGTGCATTGCTGAGTAAGTTAGAGTGAAAAGTGAAGGGTTTGGAACAAAAAGTTCTTATGGTAAGGAAAGGGGCTGCTTAAAGAGAGAAGACATGGTTTGGAATACAAAGCTCTTAGTTCTTTATCTTGGAAGCCAGCTGTGTTCTGGGAAAAGGTACATAGTCACTATTGCCTGGAGCACAGGATATGAACAGGGGTGGGGTGGTAGTGAGTAGACAGCCAGGTCATTTAAACCTGACATGGAGTTGCTTTGGCCTTGACAGAAAAGACAAAGCCTATTTCTCACACCACTGCCCTTCAGAAACTCCTGTCCCTCCAGGTACCCATGTCCACACTACTACCCAGTTTGGGAACTTTCCTTCCCAGGCTCCTGCTCACCTGTCACTGAGCCACTTGAACACTAGTTTCCTGAGGTCTCTTTCTTCTTTGCCTTTAAGGGCAAAATTACCTTTTGGTTCTTTTCCTACATTTAAAGGCTACTTCTCATCTCCTCTTCTTATGCCACCTCACAGGTTTCTTCATGTCAGTGTTTCCCAGAGTTCTATTCTGGGCTCATTTCTTCTTGTTTACATATCTTTTTGGTGTATGTCTGTAATCCCAGCACTAGGGAGGTAAAGGCAGGAGAATCATCACAAGTTCAAGGCCAGCCTGGGCTACATGAACTACATAGTGAGATCCTGCCTCAAAAGACCAAAAACCAAAAACAAACATGCATGTCTTTCTTTTCCATAAATGGTTTTAACTGCCAGCTAAACACTTATGATTTCCCCATATATCTGTAGACCACACTCTTCTGATCTGAAAATGCTCAAATTTATCTTCCAAGAGCTTCCCCAGGATCACATGAAACTCTGTCTATTACTGAACTTGAGATCTCTCCCCTCCCATAGCTTGATCAACTTCCTACACTATAACTTAAATACATTTGTATCCATCTTTTAGTTACATAAACTAAAACAAGTCAGTCTTCAATGCCTATTGCCCATTTTTCTCTCCAGCTTTTAATCTGTCCTTTAGCTATTCCTCTGAAATATTGTTGTCATTAATCACACTCTAAAGATAACACTCATCACTCATGCCTGAATATTTACTTTTCCCAGCTAATATCCCAGCCTTTAGTCATATAACTTTGAAATAATTTTCTTTATGGTACTTTATTTTTTATATAATAGTTATCAATTCTTGTTTAAAAGCCTCCAAATTCTTGTAATGGGGATTTAGCTCAGTGGCATTGCACCTGCCTTGCAAGTGCACAGTTGTGAGTTCAAACCCTGGTATCAAAACAAAACAAATTCTTGAAATAACCACAGAGTTAATAAATTCATTCATGATAATTATATTTAATAGACTCTAGTTTATTATATACATATAATAAATCAAATCATAGACGGTCCTTAACACTCCATTTTTCCCCCAAATAATCATCTTGTCTTTCAGCCATCTGCCCAAGGTGGGTTCCTCCTTGTGTTTTGGTCTTTGCTTAGAGTGTTTTTCAGCAAGACCAAATTCACTCTTGCTTCCTCTTCTGTTACAAATTTACTCTTACTTATCTCAAAATTATCTCCTGTGTGAATTCTTACTGAGCTGTCATTATAGGCATACAAAACTTCCTCCTTCATGCAATTAAAACCCTTTGCTCTCATCTCTTTTGTAATTATCATCTAGCATTCAAATTGTTTCTGTATCTATGTTTTCCTCAATGACACAAATCCCCAAAGAACAGAGTCCATGTCTTTTGAATTTTTGTATTGCATCACATCTGTGTCTTGTAGTAAACATCAACAAATATGATTACAGTTTATAGTTTGGAAACAATGGAGTGGTGAGGTCCTCAATCTGTCTCTAATCCGGGATCTTGAAGATAACACTGCAGAGCAAAGAGGTGACTATAAAAGCAAGAAAACCTAGAATGGGGTTTCCGCCTACTATTAGTACTAGAATGTAATTCTGGGATGGAGATTTAATCAGCAATTTCACTAAGGTTGTGCTAAGCAAAGTTTCTCCCTTTAAGAGAGGAGTAAGTTGTCCCTCTCAGCTTCTGGAATTAGGAGAATGTTTAGAATAATTAAAGACTTCATATAGGTACATGAAATCCTAAATGAGAAAGATTCAGATCCTACTCACTTCTCTGGAGGAACAAGAAAGTTATTTTGATATTAGAATTCATGTATTTCCAGATTTCAAAAAACATACTTAATTTTCAAGGATTTTTCCTGAATATAGCACAGTACAAACAACATATGTATTTCCTGCTATTTATCCTTGCATTAATCAGCAAGTGAAATCTATGAACCTCAAATATGAGAATCTAGAAATTCTGTTAAGTTATAAATATTAACTTTAGCAAGAAGATACTGTTCGTAGTTTCTGTTCTCCCTTTTTGGCCGTGGTAGGGCTTCACACATGCTAGGCAAGGGTTCTACTACTGATCTGCTCCCCAGTACTCTGGATACTGTTTCTTATAGCTGTCTCGAATTCAAGCAGTGCCTCCACTCAGGGCACTTGGTTCCTAAAAGCTATATATTCTGTTTAGATCAATATCATCCAGTAAAAGTCTTCTAGACCGTTTTAAACTAGCCTTCCGGGAGGAATCTTTCTATCAATGCAACCAACACTGCATGGGAGTCTACCGGGTGCCAGGTACTAAAGATAAAAACCCGGGAAAAGATATCAGGAAAGAGCTGGTGCTTTTCTTCAGATTCCCCAGTTATTACCAAAGGGGTCAAGAAACTCTAATAGTAACTTAGGATAGTAGGAAGACCTTTGAAGTTGGGCAAACTGGGTTTATATCCATGCTTGTTGTATGTGACTTTGGGCATGTGATTTTTCGCTAGGTCTCTCTGAGTTTAATCTTCACAACAAGGTGACTATTATCTATGTCAGTGGAGAGATGAGACGAATACAATACTACATGGGAAACATTTAACACAGTACTTATTATATGATAATCCCTTTTCACATTTTAAAAACCAGCTATGCACAGAATGGCTTGCTCACAAACCAGTGAAAGTTGTAACACAGTCTTGGAGACAAAGAAAATTCACAAGGCAGAGTTGACGAAACTTACCAACAAGCTAGATGTCATAAAAAACTTGGCATATTGAATTTATTTTTATTTAGAAGATAGTAAATGACCTTGGTATAAAATAGTAAATGACCTTGCTTTAAATAAGGTTCATGAAAAGTCTGGTTTTCTGTCATTTAAAAAAAAGCTTAGCCAGGCATGGTGGTACATGCCTGTAATCCCAGAACTCGGAAGCTGAGGCAGGAGGATCACTGTGAGTTTGAGACCAGCCTGGGCTACACAGTGAGTTCCAAGTCAGTCTCACTACATAGTGAGTCCCTGTCTCAAAAAACCCAAAAACAAACAAACAAAAAAGCATGTTCTAAAAAGGTTCTCTGACCTTGGGTCAATATTCATATTTTTTAACGTTTTCAGTATTTTTCTAAGATTATATATGAGTTTTGTATTTTTTTTTTGTTTTGGTAATTTAATGAATGGCAACTAATACAGATTCATGGGAGCAGTGCTTAAAAGGTTTTAGCTGTTCATCTAAAATTATACAAAATTTCTTAACCTTAGAATTTTGAGATGCTTTCAAATATAAGAGCCATATTTATTAAGAGGCTTGACTGTCAACTTTTAACATTACAACAGACAAATCATTGATTCTTGACTTTAAAATACTTGTATAACTATTTTTGCTTCACACACATTAATTTCTTTTGAATTACTTTGCTGTACTATTTTACTTTACCAAAAAATACAGTAGGGAGTTGTCCCACCAGTCATACATTTTGTTTATTATTTAATAACTAGTGTCATTCCACAAATTTTTCAACTAGCACTTTCTAAATTTGATACGTTCAGCTTCATTCCTCTCTGATGACTAAAGGATTGGACAAGTTTGTGATTTATTTTAAATCTGTAAGTTTTATGTGCAGGAACATCATATTTGGATTATCTTTTGATATTATGTGTCAGTAGGTAAGTACTTCAAGTGAGAATATTTTCTCCCAATTGTAAGTATGCACAATTTTTGGTCAAAAACTACTAACTAAAAGCATCAATTTCCCAAAGTTGTTTTCTCTATAAAGCACTTTGCAAAGTGTTCCCTTCTGTCTCTGTTGTATGGCGTTTTAATTCCAGCAACCCCATTTCACTAGCACCAGGAGATCATGTCTTGAGCAACGATGTCAGTAGAACAGCCATGATGAAGGCTGGCATGCTCTTCAACACAGGCACCATGAGCTAGCGGTAAATAAAATTAGTATGACTGAAAAGCTCAAGTTTTCATTTTATTTAATTTTGATGAAGTGGCTACATGGAGCTCATGACTAACATATTAGCACAAGTGTAGAATGCATGCTGAAGTAGATGGCACAGTGAACAAGTATGATTACTATGTCCTCCTGCCCCATTTTTTTGTCAAACTATTAAATTCTTGCCCATAGTAGGATTCAAGTCCAGTCTCATTTTCTCCATGAATCTGTTCCTGATCACTCTTGTCTACATGGACATCTTTCTTCTCTGAATGCCTAAAGACTTAACTATATATACGAAATCAGGAATTTAATGTGGATCTTATCTTGTAATTTAATTTTTGCCCAAGTTTCAGCACATACAAGTTATAGTACCATCTTCTATTCATTAAAAACTTGTAGTGATATTTTATACGTCTTCATCTTCATAATAGGCCTGTAAGTACAAATTAAAATTCCCATTTTATCTAGGATGAAACTGCCTTAGTGCAATGAACTGGCTTATCAATGTCAAACAGCTAGTGAGCAGCACAGCTGGAGCATGAACTGGAATAGGAGACTTGCACTGAGACACAGTGGTTTGAATTGATTATCAAAAGCCATTAATAAACCTAAGCCTGCCTGAGAAAAGTACTTGTAATAATCATAGATTAGTTGAAATAAAGGATTGATTCCATTTCAATTACAAGAGTATTCTTTCAGTTACCATTAGGCAGGTTCATCATTTTCTTAAAGATCAGTTGCTCCCTCTAGAGAGTGTCAGTGGGAATAACGTATGTGAGTCTTTTTAAATGAAAATGTTTTTCTTATAATGGAAGGTAGCATTTTCTTTCTTTTTTCAGAAATTAAGCAAGATTGGGTTGCTAGCAGAAAACCTATAACCAGTGTATATAAACTACAAGTAAGACATTCTCCATGCATAGTGATTTTAACAACAGGTGTAACTTTCTAAGTCCAGTAAAATCTTGGTTTATGAGGGTAATTCATTGTGCTTATAATCCAAAGCACTTGTACATCAAAGCGGAGGGCGGGGAGAGAACCAGTTATGATCAGGTGATGTTTGGTGTAACATACTATGTGTATTGCAAGACATCACTGGTTTAAAATCTGTTAGAAGTGTTTGCTCATCTTGCAGAACACTCGCAGACCAAGTTACTCACAGTTCAGGGTTTGACCGTGCTTTGCTGTTCTGATAGCGTAGGCATGTTAATGTCACTACACATTAATACAGAAACTCCTATAAATTATTTTATTCTTATTCACAGAATTGTCATTATTTTGAGTTTTTCTATTTATGTGTGTAGGTGGATTATATTATGTATGAATTTCATTTCAGGAAAGTAAAGACTTTTAGAAATGTAGTCATAAAAAGGTAACAGCCTGACAAGGTTGAAAAAATACTAAATTTTGGAGTTATGTGTAATTGCTTTTCCTTTATTTTTTGGTTTTTTTGAGACAGGGTCTCACTCTGTAATCGAGACTGACCTAGAACTCACTATGTAGCCCAGGCTGGTCTCAAACTCACAGCCATCCTCCTGCCTTAGCCACCTGAGCGCTGGGATTACAGGCATGTGCCACCACGCCTGGCTGTTTTTCCTTTAAATAGAAAAAAATAGTTGGAAATTTCCTAACTGTTAATATGCTTAAGGACAGGAGAAAAGGAGAAGAGGCAGAAAATGTGTATTAATTTGACAATATAAGGATGATTTTATGCTCTCATCTTGAGTGACTTCACGTTGTATTCAGAGAACACAGATTCCTGAGACAAATTTCCTAGGTTCATCAGTCTGTCCTTTTTTAAACCATTTTGGGTAAGTGACTCAGTCTCTCCTAGCCTCAGTTCAATGGTGAGTAAAATGCAAGTTACAGTGTCATTACTTCACAGAATTAATGTAAGAATTAAATGATATACTATATGGAATGGTATTTATAACAGCAGCTGGTACCCCAGATGCAGAAAAGAAGTAAAAACTGTCATTAGTTAAAACTAGAAAATATCTTCCTGGAAAAAGGAAAGTCTAAACTTCTGCTAAGCTCTTTGCCTCTTGAGAAATCATTCCCTGAAAGGTGTGACTCATTAATATGGTGGAGAATAATTTCTTGGTTTTCTGTGGATATTTCCTATAAAACTACATTAAGAAAAACTCAGGGCCGGGGATTTATCTCAGTGGTTCAGTGGCCTGCCTTGCAAGTGCAAGGACCAGAGTTCAATCCCCAGCACCAAAAAAAAAAAAAAAAAAAGAAAAACTTGAGCATCTTTTTGGTAGTGAAGTTTATATCCATTTGCCAAATGTTCTGTTGTGTCCTTAGCCACCACATGAGGAAGGATGCCGCCTACCACTGGTGGCAAACTTCCATCTCCCAGCAGGCTTTACACCTTGGTTTCATTCCCTCAGCACAGGGAACGCTGGTGACTATTAAACAACTGACCTGATCAAGAAATAGGCCACCATCTCAAAGTGGTAAGCCTGCCTGGAAGAGTTGGGTGCTTCATGGAAAACAACAGATAGGTCATTAGTGCTAACCCCAAGAAAAGCCCACAGCCAGTGCCAACTAAAAACAAACAAACAAAAACAGTGTACAGCTTTACTCAGAAAGTAACTTCTTCACGGTGGGATAGAATTAGAGAAAAGTGCAGCACCCACCATACTGTCAGGAGTTTAAGCAGGAGCCATTTGGGGCAGAAGCTGATCATGTGGGACTGAGTCACAGAACACCTACACTATAGCTTCACTCCAGGACGAAGTGTTACCCAGCCACAGTGACCAGGTGGTAACAGCCATGGGAGAGGGTGACAGACTGGGAGAGAGTGAGGGCTACACAGTTTTCAACTAGCAATAATCGTGCCTCAAACAAGCCTCACTGGCTAGATACTGCCACTAGCACAAAGCTAGAGGGCTCCACAGGTTCTCCCATCACATCTTGTGAGGGTAAACATTATTTATCTGGGGATTATCAACTTATATAAATAAAAAAATCACAGATATGCTTCAAAGGAGAATAAAATCACTTTATTGGAAGGGGAGAGAAATGGAGGTAGTCAGACACCTGTTAGGAGTAAGGCAGGGAGCCTGGAGCTCGTGCTTGAGGATCTTTGTTCTTAACCCCTTTTATTATATTCCCCCCTCCCCGCAAAGACTCTTCCCTTTGGAATCTTTTATACCTGGATTGGCTTCGGCCTCCGAGATCCCTGATTTTGGCCACTGACCCTCTCCATTGGCTATACGCAAATTCTTGGTTATTTGTCCTGCCAAGGTGCTAATTCTAAAACGTATGATGGGCCTTACAGGAAATTAGTAAAGGGACACACAGACATTTTAGTACAGTAACATGGTGAGAGTATAGAGTGTGTGTGTGTGTAAGTGTGAGTATACACTTTACACTCAAGTGAGTTTTCTATAATACAGCCCCTCCCTACTTTGTCTCCTTTGTACTTACCTGGAGGTGGAGAGGAGTGAACTGGGACCTGACTGGGGCCTTGAGCAAAGTGAAGCCAGGCTGCTTACCAGTTCCCTGGTTTCTCTTAATTGCTATCTCTAGCAGAAGTTTTAACTCTTTCTAGTCAGGATTTGCCAGAAACCTTACCAAGGATCTTATCTTTTCCTGCCTGTCCCCTAATTTTCCCTTCACTCCCACATCCCCTGAAAAGCTCAAGGTCAGGCCAGGAAAGACACAGGGCCTACATTCTTTGGTGGAAGGCCAGGTTCAGCAGGTCTGGCTTTTGGAAGTGGCTGGATCTGAAGGTGATGGCACCAAGTCCAGAAGTCTGCTCGAGCACCTGCCTGGCTGCCAACATCTGGAGGAAGCCAGTGGACTGATGGCTACCCTGTTCACCAGTGTGAGTGGGGATGAGTTTCAGGGTGGGCAGTTGCCAATGACTGCGGATTATAGATAGGGGACCTCTGCAGTAGAGGGGTCACTTCACAGAGCCACAGGCTATAAAGCTGCATGGAGAGGACTGCAGCCTGCTGGAGTCCAAAGACTTGCGGTGGTCCTGGAAGGGAACCACTTATCTGGAAATACATACGATTTTTCTTTTGACTTATTTTTCCTCCTTTGGTTTTTTGATGGATTTTGGAGTTTCATCTCCCATTTTCTTTCTCTTATTTTTTAAGAAAATTAATATTATCTTTGTTTCACTAGTCCTCTTTATTCTTTTAATTTTGTTCCTTATTATTTTTCTTTTTTCCTTTAGTCTCTATTTTTAAATTTTTATCCTTCTCCTTTTTTGTTACTTTTATCTGATGCTAATTTCCTTTTACTCCTTAATTCAGGTTCCTAATTCCCACTACCTCTATGCTTACAAATATAACTCTTAAATTTTAAGAATCTGTAGATAGTTAAATATATCTTACTACCCATGAAAACGATTCTATTGTTCATGGAGATAAAACTGTTTTTTTTTTTTTTAGTAGATATTTATTGGAGATCAATATGTGGTTGGTCTTAGTATTTATACTATAATTGTAGATGTCTTTTCTATGGTTGAGGGTGGTACATTATTGGTTCTTAAGATCTGTCAATATGTAGTAGTATTTGATACACTTCTTGATTTTACTAAATAATTTAGCTAAGGTGACACAGTTGTTGATATCAGCTGGTTTTTTCTGTATGCCATTATGTAAATTGCAGTTTTTTTTTTTTTTTTTTTTTTTTTTTGTACACGGGATTGAACTTGGGTCCTTGTGCTTGCAAGGTAAGTGGCTGAACCATTGAGCTAAATCCCTGGCCCCTCACTGCCCATTCTTGCAACTGGGCCAAATAAGCTGCAACCTCCCCTCCCAAGTAAATGGAGGTGTCTGGATTTGGGGACAGAGGCAAAGGCCAATACTTAGCTATCCCCACAGGGCAGCTCTGAAAAGCGGACATTAACTAAAGTGGTCTCTATACTAGCAACAGAGCTCCCCGAGGTAATTAATCTATAAGCTTTAACACAAGACAAGCAAACAAAAATAGAAACATCAGAAAACAAAGCAATAAAATGCCCTCAAAATTCCCAAATGCAACTTGAGCATGGCCAAGGCCAAAGAGGGAGGAGCCCCAGGGCCCACCCCAGCCCGCCAGTAGCCAAGCCTCTCTCTTCTTGCTCAGTAACAACTCCCTGGATGGGGCCCTCAGCCTGGGACTCCCTGGGCTGTGTGCCAAGCCTGCGTCCCAGGGCTGGCTCAGCTCCACCAGAGGGCTTGAGTCTCGTCCCACTGCTGCTCCCTTGAGTTCCTGGAAGACACAGTGGGCTACATGTCCATACAGAAAACCAAACATGTGTCTAGGTCACCTAGAAACCATGGCCTGAAGACCCACCTCATCAAGAATAGGAGGCAGAATGACAGAGGAACAGCAGGATCGTGCTCATCTGTGCCAAGGGGTCCCTGTGCACAACCTTCTCAGTCCTGCCCTAAGGAGAAGACCTGCCTGTGGATCAGTGACCTAAGGGTACTCGGCCAGAAGCAGAGGCATCTGTCTGGTGGCTTATCTGTTCTTCTGAGTTGGTCTCTGAATTGGAAGACACTGAACTGGGAGCAGATCAAAAGGTTGTCTCTTACCCAAAGTTCCTGTACCCTACCAATGCCCTGTCACAACAGTGATGCCATGGCCTGCTGCCCCAGCCTTGTCCCAGCATCCCTGGGGTGATGCCAGGGTCGAGACACAAACCTGCCATTGCCAAGGCACCATGGGTACGGAACTAGAAAGTGATGGGGGAGACACCCTGGAGTACAACCCCAACCTCCTGGATGACCCACAGTGGCCCTGTGGAAAGCACAAATGTGTCCTCACCTTTGTCATCATACATGAGCACAGTGATAGAGTACGTGAAGCCCTCGGACCTCAAGAAGGACATGAACGAGACCTTCAAAGTTTCCACACATCACACTGACACTACAAAATCTGGAGTTTGAAGCAGGAAATGTGGAGCCTGTATGAAGAGTGCAGCCTAGAGCCTGTAACTGTGTCCATGGCCTATGTATACTTTGAGAAGCTCTTACGGCAGGGCAAGCTCAACAAATAGAACTGCAAGCTGGGCACTGGTGCCTGCATGCTACTCGCTGCCAAGATCAGCAGTGACCTCTGCAAGAATGAAGTGAAGCAACTTCTGAAAAGCTGGAAGAAAATTCTGATTCAACAGGAGATTTCACTGGGATTGAGTTCATAGTGCTCATGGCTTTGGAACTGGCCTTTTATCTTCCAAAGAACCAAGTGTTATCTCACTACAGATGCTTCGCACAGTTCTAGCCAGGCCACAGGCTTGCAGGAAGTTAATCAGCAGGAAGTGGTGTCCCTTGGCCCCAACACTGAGGCCTCCAGCATCTATGTGTCCATCCCACCTTGACCACCACCCTCCTCTACATCTGAGCTTCATAGCCAGTGCACCGCATTTCTTTAATCTGTGTTTCCTTAGAAAGAGATATTGCTTTTGTCCAAAGTGCACCACACCTCCAAGGGTATATCTGAGAATTTTTCTGGAGCTTTAGCTAAACACATGCCCTGCCTTGGAGGCAGCTGATTATGGACTGAAACCTCACAAACTGTGAGTAAAACAAACCTTTTTTCCTTTAATTTTGAGTGTTGGATATTTTGTCTCAGGAATTAAAAAGTAACTAAGACAGGAAAGCCTTTTCAAATGTAAAGGGGAACGAGATGGAAGGAGGGAGGAAGGGGAAAGGGATAAAAAGAGAACTGAAGAAAATGGAGGGAGCAGGGAGAGATGGGAGGATAAGGGGAAAAAAGAATACTTTGTACATGTACAAATTAACCAGGATTAATGTAATCATTAGGTTCTGCAAGCATGTACTAATAAAAAAGAAAAATAATTGTGTCACATAACACTATATTGTGTTCAAAGAACAAAAAGTTAATTATGAAGTAAGACTGAGGGCCATCACAGAAGAGAAGTCTGTGACTCACAGAAGACAAAAGGCAGAAGGCACCAAGCAAGCGAGCTAAAAATGACAAAGGACCACACTAACACTCTTTCTGTCCCTTATATTTTTATCCTCCTAAGAGCGGGTAGCACTCATACCTAGGGTGGGTCATCCTCAGTCCTACCCAGAGTTATGCCAAACCAATCAGTAGACTAATTTGCTAATCACACATCCTGAATCCCAGCATCACACACTCTAGTTCCAGCCACCTCTGAAAAAGCCCACCTATGACCACATGAGGCTTTGGGTGGCTATCTAGACACAAGCCATAACATCTCCCTACTTCCTATTATGTTATTTTGTTCTTTCTTTTTATTTTGAGTTTCTCATGTAAGAAAAACCATGTGGTAATTAAAGCTGTTTGATTTATTTCACTTAACATTATAGCACATCCATTTACGTACAAATGCCTCGTTTATCTTTTCATGGCACTGTGTATAAATACATTTTATTTATCCATGCATTTGTTGATGAGCATATAGGTTGTTTCCAGGATTTCGTTATTATAAAATGTGCTACTATAAATATGGGTATGCATATATCACTGTAATATGATGATTTTTCATTATTTAGGGAGGATAACTAGAAGGGAAATAGCTAGGATGAATTAAATTTCTATCTTTAGTTTTTTGAGGAACCTCCATACTGATCTTGTAATCCCAAACCTGATGGTCATATAAATACTTTCCTGCTTCCCAAAAAGCCTTGGAAAGTGGTACCTGAGACATTAAAATGTCCGCCTCTCCCCAAGTTGCTAGTATTGTCAATAAAGCCTCTTTCTCCCAATACTCCTCTCAGGCACTGGTTTTCATGCAGAGCGAGAGTGGGTTCAGTAACAAATCATCAAACGGAAATATAAACCTTCTCAAATAAACTCTATGAGCTGACTGCCATCATATTTCATGAAAGCCATTTTTTTTTCTTTTTACCTTATAGAACTAACTGCACTATTAACAAATTATGGGGCTGGAAATACCTGGAATTTATTTGCAGTGAGGAGGCACGAAGCTGGACTTAAACCAATCCTGGCTTAATTCCTGCCGATATTATGCACCACTGGTTCTTATCTGATGTAGACTGTAAACTGAGGAGCAACAATGAATAATATAACTTTAGTAGTAAAACCCAGTAAAGTCAGAAGGTAGAGTGATACTTTTATGTCACTCCCACTTAGGTAAAGGGATATATCTCGCTATTCACCTTAAACATAGACTTTTGCTCCTAGCTGTGTGGAGTAACAGGGAATACACTTACCTCTCTGCCTAAAACACTGAAATCCAGAAATACCTTTTCAGCATCGGTCAGCAGGCAATATAAGGGCTATGACCCCTATAACTGCTCCAGATGGGGGAAGTTTCCAGAAGCACTGGAAGCAGGGTCGTCACTGCTTTCACTATATGGGGCGACCTGCGTCGACTTACGTGAACACTTACAAATAACAGCTTCAACTGCTTACAGACGCAGAAGCGAAACAGAATTCTCGGGGCTGGCAGGCAGCGGCAGAACCAATCACGAGGCCCAGCCAGTTATCGCGAGGTTATGAGATCTGCGGTGTGACGTCACCGCCCCGAGACGCTTGCGAGGGTCTCTGTGATTGGCCGCTCCCCCGAAGCGCGCCTCCTAACGTCACCTCGCCGCACACTGGCGAGACCTGCGGTCTTCGGCATCCGGGCTCTTCCTCACTAGTGCGTCTCAGAGAGGAAAACAGACATTTTTCCCGCTGCTAGGGGGAGCGGCCTGGACTGGTTGGAGCGGACTCCTCTCCCTCGAACCTGTAGCCTCATCGTTCCTGGCCACGCCCCGGGAGACCCGGACCAGTGCCTGACGCTGCGCGAGGACACCGAGGCGACGCAGGTGATGGCGGAGACCGGTGAGGGGAGCGAGGAGTCGCCGCAGCTGTCGGAGGAGGCGGGCGTCCCCGGCCGCGCTCCCCAGTCCTTGCTCGGCGGGGATCGCGATCGCGCAGAGCCCGAGGGTCTGCAGAGGGAGGCGCCGCCTTCCCCTGGAGGCCCAGACGCAGTCGCAGAGGTGCTGGCCGCAGACAGCAGCCTGCAGACTGGCGCTCAGGATGGGGAGGAGGCCCTGGAAACCTGGGGCACAGAGACGACCGCGTCGGAGGTGACGGGGAAAGGCAAGGGCGAGGAAGCAGAGGCTGAAAAGTGCGTCATCGATTCAGTAGCGGTGGAAGAAGAGGTGGGGTCTGGAGTGGTGATGGCGGAGAGCCTGGAGGAGGAGGCGGTGGTGCAGAAGGAGTCGCCAGGAGGTGAGGAGATGGAAATGGCGGAGGGAGACAGAGTGATGGGGGCGGCGAAGGAGCCAGGGCCCTGGCCCTTGAATATGAATCTGCGCATGGATCCTCTGGAGGCCATCCAGCTGGAACTGGACACTGTAAATGCTCAGGCGGACAGGGCCTTCCAGCAGCTGGAGCAGAAGTTCGGGCGCATGCGTCGCCATTACCTGGAGCGAAGGAACTACATCATTCAGAGTATCCCGGGCTTCTGGATGACCGCATTTAGGAACCATCCCCAGCTGTCTCCCATGGTTAGGGGCCAAGACGCCGACATGTTAAGGTATGTAACCAATTTGGAGGTGAAGGAGCTCCGACATCCTAGAACGGGCTGCAAGTTCAAGTTCTTCTTTAGAAGAAATCCCTACTTCAGAAACAAGCTAATCGTCAAGGAGTATGAGGTCAGATCTTCGGGGCGAGTGGTGTCTCTTTCCACGCCAATCGTATGGCGTAGGGGACATGAACCCCAGACCTTCATTCACAGAAACCAAGACCTCATCTGCAGCTTCTTTACCTGGTTTTCAGACCACAGCCTTCCAGAGTCTGACAGAATTGCTGAGATTATCAAAGAGGATCTGTGGCCGAATCCCTTGCAGTACTACCTGTTGCGTGAAGGCATCCGCAGAGTCAGGCGTCGACCAGTGAGAGAGCCAGTCGAGATCCCGAGGCCCTTTGGTTTCCAGTCCGGTTAACTTCTACCTTAGGTAATCCTGCTGCTCAAATTCCCCTCCCATGTCCTGCTGGTCTTAAGCTTGGACAAAAGCAACGGTATGCCATTTTTTGTTTCTTGACTGAACTGTCTGTGTTCTCTCTCCTCTGAATATTCAGTTCTTTCAACCGCAAGATCAAGACTTACGGACATGCTTCTTGAAATTAATACTTGGCTCTCATGCTCTTCTATGTTAATATCCCATGCTGCATGGCAACAGTTCACACTACTTCGAAGACAAGTCAGTGATGTTGTAAATTGCATTACCTTTACTCTGTGTAGACGCTGATATTTTGAGAGCCTCTGATTTTTACTACCGCTTGGATTTCTAGCTTGTCTTGGAGCCTAGTCTGCTCATCCTTCTCTGCATCCAACTGTTTAGGAACTCGGTCTGTGGATAATTACTGGGCATTAATGATGCCAAGGGAGCGTGACAATGGACCAATTTTTCTGTGATTTCTGCTACTTTGTGACTTCGCCTGTACCACTTGTTACCTTCGGATGTCGCCAGCTATTCGCTATGCCAGCTCCTTTTGAGTGTTGCCAACGACTCTTATCTCCCACATTAACGTTTTTCTCCTATTAACAAGAAAAACTTTTTAAAAAAAATTTTAGAAACATCTGAAAAAGTAGGCATTTGTTGTTTTGGCTCTTATTTCCAGAATAGAGAGGTTACCATATAAGATAGACTTAGAAGATCTGATTGCTCTCACCCCTTCCTTCATGACTCCTTATCCTCTTAAGAGGTGTAGAGGGTGCAAAGGGAGGCATATTTACTTGGAAAGAAAGGCAACATCTGCTTTAATCAGTGGAACAAACAGGCTATGATGGGTGCTCTAAGTTGGGGAAACTGAGCAAAAGATTAGAGGCAGAAATGAGCCAGGTAGAAATTGGGTTGAGAATGAAGACTGGGCTGACAGAGCTATCAATTTTATTCTATCAATGGTAATGGGAGGAGATATTTTCTCAGGTTTGAAATAGAAAAATTGCAGGGATTTTGGAGTGTTAAATATGTTGCCTGGAAAGGGTTCTTTATAAAGAAACTAATTTTGAATGCTTTTCTTGTTTTATGTTATGTGAACTACATGGAAGATTAATATTGTACTGTTATTTCATTATTACTAGTTATTTTCAGTTAATGCTTGCTGGGAAAATTCAGCTGTATAGCTTGTTTTCTTTGTTTCTTTTTTTAGCATTTGCTTGGGAACATTTGGAAATAACAGTTGTACTTTCCTGTATGGTATTGAGACTTAAGCAAATATTCTTAAGAGTTTTCAGCTTGTTCTTCTTTCTGTTAAGCTGTATTTGCAGTAACATAGTTTGGACAACTTGATCTTTATCAAACTTGTCAAATTATTGTCTTCATGGAAAAATAATTCACAAAAATATGTGGCTTGATTGATTTTCTTAATATGTCTCTTCCTTAATTGCATTAAGTACTTGTGAGATTACTGTGTTAAACTAGAAATTTACCACTGGCATATTTTTCTTTATTTATGATGGTAGAATAAAAGCATGTGACTCTGCTAGATTTACTGTCTCCAAATGTGCTTTAATGAAATTGCTCATACAATTTTTTCAGTTTGGTAATGACAGATTTTGGACTCATTAACCACTTACCAGTCCAATTATTTAAATACAGGATGACCAAAAATTGCATATTTTTTGTTAATTTTTATAATATAACAAGGAATATAAAAATGACAATTTCATCAAATTTATTCCATACAAGAATCCACTAGTTGAAATAACACCTGCCCGTCCCACTGATGCTAGGGATAATATGTAGACAAACACACTGCCTGAGTGAAGCTCGGGGTAAACTCCTAGTGCTTAAATTTCTTAAATGGGCACAATGGCCATTGTTCCAAAAGTGAGAAAATAGCACAGTACTATATTTTCCATTTTGCTTTAAAATATTAACATATGCAACTGCTTATTCACGATGTCAGATTTTTCCATATACTTGTGCAGCCCCATCATCTTTCCTCATATTCTTTATTTCTGTATTCATAAATGATATCCTTAGGTCATTTAGGCTGTCTTTTTATTCACTTCTACATTTAATAAACATCCATGGAATACCTACCATATGTGATGTACTATTCCCACTACCTTATAGGGTATTCATAAATTATTAAAGTGTTGTAGGAACAAATGAGCAAAATAGTTTCTTTTGCTTGCACCTTGACCCTTGGGAAAATGGGAAGCACACGAGGATTGTCACTTTGTAATATGCAACTGGAAAAACAGATACTGGTTTTCTTTACTCTGAACTTCCTCACTACTCTTCTGTCATATCCTTCAAGACCTGTCCTGGTAACCACCTTGTAATTTTTTTGTTCCCATTGGGAATATGAAATTATTTTTAAAAATGTAGTCAGTGCACTTTGTTGATAATTTATGTTCTAGAAAATAATCCAATTATTTATTATAGAAAATTCCACCACTTGTTATTAAGGGATTCTATTAGGCCCTGAGAGACAAAAAGAATGAATAAATTCCCTTCACTGAAGTGGAGAAGAACTGATAGGCAAACAAATAATACAGAGTGACACAGTAAAATAGAGATAAAAATTTTCTACATTTTCACTCTTCCTTACTAGTTTGGAAGCTTTGCTGATGTAGAGACAGTGACTTTTTCCATACTCAAAAGTACCTAGCATAATGTTTTGCATGTAGTTGTTAGCAGATAATCAGTGACAGAATTAACAACTCAGATAGGGAAGAACAAAATAATCCAGTGCTCAGAAATACTTGGTAAAAATACTGTTTTGTAAAGATAATGTCAAAAAGATTTGCAAAGCGATTGTAAATAATGAAATTTCCCATTTTACTATTAGAAAAGGTTCAGACATTTTAATAATTCACCTGCCATTTTAACATTACTTTGGATCAACTTTTTAGTAACTTTTGGGGGTACTTTTTAAGTTAACTATTACATTGGTGATAAGAGGTTAGTCTCTAGACATATGCCATCCAACACAGTGGGAGCCTTGTGTGGCTATTGAGACCACTTGAAATGTGGCTGGTCTAAAGTAAGAAAGGCTGTAAATGTAAAATACTAGATTTTGAAGACCATGGAAAAAATAAATATCTCAATTTTTTTCATGTAGATTGCATATTGAAATGATACTTTTGACATTGGATTAAATATATCAATAAAATCAGTTTTTCCATTGTTTAATGTGACTACTAATAATTACTCAGGACAGCCTGGCTCTCAGCCTCAGGGAAACAGCCCTGAGCTGTGACCTCTGTGGTTACTTATTTGTGACCCACAGACATGAGAAGAAAGGTAGAAGAAAAGCACTTTGCTACACATTTTCTAGGAGTTTTTGTGGGGAGCAGGTCTAGAATGGGATGGTTTGTATGTAACACATGTGGACCTAGATTAGGCAATCTCACCAGGGCAGAGGGAACACAGTGGCCATAGCACCCATTTCTGAAAGTAACTTTTAATTCTGCTGACTGTTGTCCTGCAGATTCTGCTCTGAACTCTTATCTGTGCATTCCAAGAGTGTGAGGACTTTTCATTCCCCAAGGTCCCTTCCCTAACACAATGAGGTTCATTTGGCCAGACTCTCCCCACACTATTATTTTCTCACAGTGAGTTTGTGTGTGTGTGTGTGTGTGTGTGTGTGTGTGTGTGAGTGCGTGCGCGCACGCGTATATGTGACTCCTAAGGATTATCTGCTAAAATTCAAAATGGATAAAGTAGAGAGAAAAACCGATGGGTAGAAAGAGGACAAAGTGTAATAAACTTGAATACCTAAGATATACTAAATAGTTTGCAAAGTGTACTGTGCAACACACTTTCTAAATATAGGTAGGGTAGATTTGAATTCTAAAGTGTAGGAGCCACTCAGGGAGTTTGTGGGGGGGGATTTAAAGACAAAAGACACAAAGGTAATTTGGAAGAGGAGGACCCGGTGACTTGTGCCTCTAGTGGACAAAGAGCCCCACACTGATAGTGCTCTTCACTTTTAATGAAGAAGCAAGCCAGATCTAGGGTTCAGGGAAAGTTTATCAGCTTATCATAATTTACAGGTTACACCCAAATGTTTATGTTATTTAAGCAGACTTCAGCTGTAGTTGATTTTCTCCTTGGAACTTGGCTGGTGCCTGCTCGCTGGTGCACAGCCAGGGGTGGGATGGGGTGGGTGTGGGGGTGTGCAGGGTCAGGGGCCTTGCTATCTCTTCCCCTGTGGTTCAAGGGGAGTTCAACCCAAGCCTTGGACTTTACACCTGGTTTCCCACACTAAAGTGATGGTTATATTAAATTTCTGACAATACTTAAGACCTTTTTATATTTGTATTTTTCTAAAATAAAGTGGCTGTCTGATTTACCAGAGATACATAAAGCCTAGAAAATATTTTCAGTCATTGGATAAACCGTTTTATATATGTAACATTTTACCCATTACCTAGCAACAGAAAGAAAATAATCTGAGTCTAGCATTGCATCATGTCAATTCAGTGAATTCAACCTATTCATTGAAAGGAATATACTTTATTTTTCAAAGTCCTTCTGTGGTGGCGATTGTTTTTTTCTTGTTGCATTACTGGGGGTTGAACCCAAGGCATTTACACTGAACTACATCCCTATCCTTTATATATTAGTTTTTGATTTTGACATATTTCTTATCAGATTGCTGAGACTGGGCTTGAACTTGGCGAACCTTCTGCTTCAGCCTCCCAGAGTGAAAGTACTACAGGGGTGTGCTGGATAATTGTGGTAATCTTAACAGTAATCATTGTTTACTGGGTACTATCATAAGGATTAAATGGGCTATTAAACACTGTCCTTGCTCTTGAGGAATTCATGCTTACTGAAGGTAGGGAGAACCATTTATTTGATGTTTTCTTTTTCCAGCAATCGTGCACATGGACACCATCCATCACCCCCAAGCAAACTCAGAGGAGACCAACCTGGCCAAGAGGGGATGATTAAGTCTACTCATCCCAGGGCCAGCTTCCCCTGTCTCAGTATTCATTTAAGTACGAGGCTCTGTAGAAGTGACAGGTATACCCTGTTAGTAGTAAGCTATTAGTCTTGATAAATACCCAGATGTCTTAGAAATGGCATTTTCTACATATCTTAGAAATGGCTTTTGGATGGGAAGACACTAGTTTTAAATTAGGTTTAAATCCCTGTTTTAGAATTACTATGTAGAGCATTAGCCAAAATAAGTAACTTCTCTGAGCTTCATTCAGTTTGCTTAGCGTAATGTAGACGTGATAGTGGGCATGACATTGGGAGAGCACATAGGGTTGTAGAAAGAGTAAATGTGCATGGCTGAAAGATTCCAAGGCTGGACTGGAAAATCCAAACCAGTGCCTGGGATACAATATGTAATCAGTAGTATCTCCACATATATTCCTCTAAATTGTAATATCTCATTTAATTTCTATCCAGACAAGTGTACATCTAATTTAATGATTCTCAAACCTGGCTTCTCTTTACATTTTGGAACATTAAATCGCCCACAAGACATTCTTTGAGACTTACTCAGCTCCAGTCTGCTCCTCTCCATTATTCTAAAGCAGTGTGGTCACAGATAATCTCCAGATTACCAGCATTAGTGCCATCTCCATCTTGGAAAAATGAGATTTTCAGGCCCCATGCCTACCCTGCTGACACAGAAACTCTGGAAGTGGGGCCGCTTGACCATATCTCATCACATTCGAGGTGATTCTGACCTATGCAGTGTTGAAACCACTGCCCTAATCTTGCTACTTTTGCCTCATCTCTAGTTTCAGTAGCCTGAATTAAGCTTTTGTTATAAAAAATAAAATCAGACATTTATATGTGCTCTTAGAAGTCCCAATTTGCACTCAGATATTAGGGCTTGAGGGTATAGCTTATTGGTAGAGTATGTGCTTAGCATGATCACCACCCTGGATTGGATCCCCAGCGAACGTACATACACACACACACACACACACACATACACACACACACACACGCCAACACTATTTTGTGTCAGGTACATCCTGCTGCATAATCTTTTAAGTAATTTACTTGATATATAGCAAGACCTTTATATATGCTTTCATTTTGTGATTCCATAGTTTATATATCACTATCCCCGTTTACTAGACAAGGAAACAGAAGCACAGCAAATGCTGATTTCCCCAAGACAGGAGTCATTTTGGCTGCATTCAGAGTTTTTCATTTCAAGACACCTTGTACTAAACTGCAGCAGCTTGTAACTAGTTTTCCATTTAAAAATCTAAAATCCTACATAAGTATAAACAGTTTGGCCTTAGTGAAGGTAATTCTTCATCCATTCAAGAATGGCTTCTAAATTTGTCTTTATAAAGACAATACAGGATCTTCAGACCCTACCAGATTAGAACCATTTTCAATATGTAAAAGTATAATTTTTGATACTGCCTGAATTAAAATTGCTTGATTGTACTTTCCCTCAGAACAGAATAGGCTGATTAGTTCAAATATTTTAATATTCTCGTGGAATTTGACTGCTCAGATATAAAGAACTGATATCACTAAGAATTAGAGATAAATGTGCCTTTACTGGAGTTTAACTTAGCCAATACAATGACTGCTTTTAACAGGCACTAAGTACTCAATTCTCATCCTTTTCAATCAAATTTCACTTAAGACCAAACAATTCAGAGGCGTGGTGCTTGTAATCCCAGCTGCTCAGGAGGCTGTAGCATGAGGACTGCGAGTTTGAGGCCAGCCTACACAATTTAGTGATACTCCGTCTCAAAATAAGAAGTTCTGGGGATGTAGCTAATTGCTAAGTGCTTGCCTAGTGTGCCTAAGGCCCTAAATCCATTCCCTCACACAATATAATATGTGGATATAGGTGCATAGTACTTTAGGTGCTGTTGGAGCCAATCGTTTTATGTAATGGCTGAATTCTGAGCTACTCTCAGGCCAGTTTTGATGAATCCTCCATTTTTACCAGCAATGAGGGAAATGTACTAAGTATATACAGGAAGAGGATTAGACGCCAATGTGTGTCAGGCAAGAGCGGACTTGTTTATGGCCTTACAGTGCCTAGAATTATCATGGTTATAATGTGTACGCATCTCAATTTTGCTCGTTTTTCCAGAATTGTTTCACTCTCTAGTTATATGTATTTATATATCAGAAAAAGATGTGTTTTTTTTAATCATCTCTCTTACATTCCTTTCCATAGTAGATGTTTCACTGCATTCAGACAGTGGCCATGTTCCAGGTTGGTCTCATATTGGTGAAATGAATTTATTAATCCATCATAAGCAAAGATTTTGAGATCAGACAAACTTGGTTTAGAACCTGTGCACTCTTGTCTTTCGCTGTATGATGGAGCAAGTAAGTTTGCTTAAAATTAGCTATTAAAAGTGACTTCAATTATTTTTTAACGATATCTTCTAAGGTATTTAATGTGATATTAAATGAAAGGAGGTGTTAAACACTTCAGTTTAAGCAGTATCCCCTCACCATTGTCCAGAAACAGCTGTGACTAGAATCATTCATAGAAGACAGGCATTATTACTGTGTCTTAATGTTTTTTCTTTCTTGTTATTCAAATAATATTATACCTGATCTAGTTCAACTCTTCTTTCACAAAATTTCACGTATTGCTTCATTTTACATGTATGTTGTTTCTGAACTGTACATTGGGAGTTTCATGATAGAATCTGACATTGATTTTATACAACCTGGGAAACAGTCGACTTAATGTAGGTAAATCTTAGGATAAAAATTGTAAAAATGAAGAAGTTGGCTTCTGTTTTTTATCCTGTGAGGGACTTCACAGGTACTTCTTGGTAGTCCCATAAATTATGATTTATTATGCTCATTTTATAGTCAAGACATTATGGCTCTGAGAGGTGATATACTCGCCAAACCAACTTGCTGGTAAGCAACACAACAGATGTGAAGCCAGATCTGATTCTAAAGTGTGATCTTTAACCAGCCAATGGATGTGTGAGATCATTTAGGTCAGGGACCTTGTCTCTGGTTTCCTTTATGATGGGAGAAAGCAGGGCCATATGAGTTTTTTTTTTTGTTTTTTTGGTAAAGAATTAATGGAAGGAGCCATTAGAACTAAACATTTCTGGGAGAAATTTTCCATGTTTTAAATCTTTATTAAGTTTATTGGTACATGTTAGGTATACAGTTACATTCATCATTGGGATCTTGTACCTTTCCATGACTCATCTTGGTTCTTACTTTTTCTCATTCCCCAGCCCTCTCTTCATCCCTTCACCCTTCCCTGTTTAAAAAGACATTGTTTCCATGTTTTTCCTTTTCACATATTTTTAATTTTCTCTTTTTACCTTTCCCCTACCCCTCCCACTTCCTCTACTCTTTTAGGCCTTTTCTTCCTACTACACAATATCAATTATATATATTTTTTTTCTTTTTTTGGTACCAGGAATCCAACTCAGGTCCTTGTGCTTGGGAGGCAGGCGCTGGAACCACTGAGCTAAATCCCCAGCCCTCAATTATACATTTTAATCCTTATTTATACTTTTGGTTTTTCACATATGTAAATTTACACAAGTCTGGGCTGGCCTTGAACTCACAGTGATCTTCCTGCCTCAGCCTCCTGAGTGCTGGGCTTACAGGTGTGCACTGTCACACCTGAACAAATTATCATTTTATAGATCACTTCCTTCCTCTGGTGACTAGCAATGGGAATATCATATCTATCAGCATTTGAACAAAATATTCTTTACGTCCACCTTTTAGTTGCCATCATACTTTTGGTTGTTTTAGTGAATGGGGGGACATTTATTGGAAGCATTAGGGATGTTCCACATCAGGACATTTCCCTATATAAAATAAAGGATTGCAAATTCTAGCCCAGTCTGGGCAACTTAGTGAAACTCTGTCTCAACATAAAAAAGGGCTGAGGATGTAGATCAGTGAAGGCTGATACTGGGGAAAAAAAAAATCTAATGCTAAACAATTATTTAGATTAAAAAAACTAGTATTAGTTAAGTCTAGAACCTGGCATTATTTTACACGTGAAAACACAAAAATTTACATGTTATAATACATGCTGCATTTTAAAAGTCATTTCTTGGGCTGGGGATTTAGCTCAGTGGCAACATACCTCCCTGCTACCAAAAAGAAAAAGTCATTTCTCATTTCATCTATTCCAAAACTATTATAAAATGTACCATTTCTTCACAATGTAAAAATTGTAAATTTAAAAAAAATTTTAGACTTACATAATTTTATCATATCAATTGTGAGTATATCTAAAAGGTAAATTATGAGTACAATTTTTTAATCTCATCATTTTCTCATTTAGAATAATAACGTTAATTTTTTAACTAAAATGTTTGGTGTTCAGTTTACTCAAATTTGTCCTCTACATCACCCCCTTCCCCTACTGGGGAAACGAACTCAGGACCTTGGGTTGGCAAGGCAGGTGGCAGAACCACTGAGCTAAATTCTTGGCCCTATCCTATACATTTTGAACAATTTTGGTAACAATATGTCTTAGTAGAAAGACCTGCAACTTACAAAAGTGTGCTGGTAGCTGGGTATGGTGACCAATGCCTGTAATCACAGCACTCTGTAATCTACAGCAGGAGGACTGAAAGTCCGAGTCTAACTTGGTGATTTAGAAAGATGTCCAAAAAGATGAAAAGGGCTAGGATGTTGTTTAGCGTGAAGGCCCTGATTCAATTCCCAGTACCAGTAAACAAAAACAAAGACAAAAAAAGTGCATGTGTGAGATAGTTTTCTTAAGGCACTCATATTCATTCTGCAAGTTTCAATGTTCTGCTCTCTTGATCTTACCAGAAAATAGCAGCAGGTTTTCAGAAAAAACATAGGACTAATTTTTCTACCTCAAATATCTTGCAAGAGGTTGCAGCTGTTTGCTCATGCCAGGAAGACCAACCAGGCTTCCATGTGTGCAGACAGTAACAGGGGTACCATGACTGGTCTTCTGCTAATTGCATTTGTAAGATGCTGTCGAATATATCATGGGATAATCATTTCAGAGATGCTAGAATATAAATAAAAAGTGCGTGTTAGAATTAAAGAGATATCTACTCTAGAATTGAAATTCTATACTTTTCTCCCAAGACTCTCATAAAATTGCTCTTTCAGAATATTTCAGTACGCACCATTGCTGCTTATGTCTCTAGTGTTACATACTTGTTTTGGGTTGCATCAGTAACTCCATACACTGGTTGTTCTGTATGTATAACTACATCATGTCATAAAGTATGTACATGCCCAAATATTTACATATGGATGTGATATTTTAAAAACAACTTCCCTTTTATTTCTCCTACATATTACAGCTAAGACCTTTATTAATTTCTAAAAAAAAATGATAAAAGGCTAGCTACCATTGAAATTTCAAGAAAAAGGGAGTTATAAAATATTTGTTATAAAGAAGACATTAAATTTGATGGATTGGAAACTAGTAAGGCATTGAAACGGAGGGTCATAAATTATTTTTTCTCCTCTCATTATTAATTAGAACACTTCTCAAACAATCGTGACTAGATTTTGGGATTGGCGGGGAGGGAGGATGACAGAGTTCCTGCTAAGATTGCTGTGTTGGAACTGGGTCTCCAGAGTGTGGCTACTTGGAGGCGGGGCCTCTGAGAGGCCCCAGATTAGGGCCCGCCTGAGACGGGGGCCTCAGAGAGATCCCTCAGCCCTTCCTTGTGAGGAAACAACAAAAGGATTGCCCTTTGTGAATCAGGAAGGAGGCCTGTATCAGATCCTGAATCTGTTGGCATTTTGATCTTAGACTTCCCAGCTTCCCAAACTGTGTGAAATAAATGTCTATTGTTCATAAGTGCCCCAGTCTATGGTAGGCTGGCCTTGAGCTCACCTTGCTCCTCCTGGAATTGCAAGTATGTGTCACTACACCTGGCTAATCTGATTTTCAAGGAAGCGCCTTCTCAATTTATATGTTGTATAGGTTTGCAGAACAGTATAATTAATGAGTGTACAGACCCTGAATTGGGTTCACATTGTGGCTCCATTTGCTGTGTGATCTTAAATTTTATTTGATTCAGTTCCTTCTGAGGCAAAGTAAATCGGAGGTCATATTATCACCTCACAGGGTCCTTGTGAGAATAAAATGAGTGAAGATACATTTAAGTTTGCAAGTGTCTGGTATACAGAAAGCACTAAATAAATGTAATATATATATATGAATGAATGTAGAATTCTGGAAAATAAACTTTTGGATACATTTCATACATTTTTCAGCATTTACTGTCATTAGTATTTGTATGAGTTTACATTTGGACTGTGTTAAATTTATCTCTGGACAAATAAAAATTACCTCATAGGATTTCATGACCTTTTTTATGGATTTTTTTCACAGAATCATACATTACTGAATCACAGAATCATACTTTTTTCTATGAAGTGAGTTTTATTGAAAACTGCCAGCAGAATAGGCTTTGTTTATACAGGTGTACCATATTCTGATGTACCCACATTGTAAGATATGTTTCATAATGACAGTCTATATATCTACCCAACTGATGCCAGCAGTCACATTATTTATTTTGGTAATACCTTTTAATGTTTTCATTTAAAATATAAGAAAGTTGAAATAATACATATTTATTATGTCTTCAGGTTGAGAGTTTTCCTTTCAGACTCTTCTATTTTTAAAAATCATGTCAGCATAGCAATACTTCACTTCTGTATAAAAATCAAATTGTTTATCTCAATTGTTTAGTAATAGCTACGAATTTGTATCTTAAAGGAAGGATTGGGAGTCGGTGAGTCCATTTTTCTATTCACGAGATGCCCTATGCTCTGACTTGACAATATCTAACTTTTTAAAAAGTATTTTAGGAGAGAATATCAGATACCTCAGAAGTTCAGAGGCCTAGAAATCCACATCAACAGTTTTTGTATGCTTGAGTTTGGTCTACCTTTATAGGTCAAAATTTTTTCCCAGATTGGTTAAATTGGTAACATTTTGTTATGACACAAAGGAATACGTTCCATTGGCCAGTGTAATGAGCCAAACAGCAAGTTATCGCGAGACTGCCCCTGACGTCACCGCTTGCCATGGTAAACCAGCGGAAACAGGGTCTTACTGGGGTGCTCTTTGCGGTACCGCGGGGCTTCTGCGGAGCGCAAGGAAGAGTTCTGTTCCCCTGCGGGTCTGACTGCAGCCAAAATGAGCGGCCTGGATGGGGGCAGCAAACTTCCTCCCGCCGAAAGCGCTCCTCCCGAGCACGCCTCAGAAGATCTGGACCGGAACCAGAGCCGGGGGCTCTGCGCAGAGGCGGAGGCCACCCGGGCTATGGCGGACGCAGGTGAGGGCCGCACGCAGGCAGCTGCTGAGGGGGGCGCGCCCGGG
>NW_022900926.1:63713031-63807320 GCF_012274545.1 Fukomys damarensis | reverse complement strand
CAGCCCCGCGGGACGGAAGGCTCCAGAAACCACTGGCGCAGGGACTTTGGGGTCGCAGATGATGCCTGGGGCGAAGGCCAAGGAGACAACGATGAAGAAGCGCGCCATCCCAGCATCTTCAGAAAAGGAGGGACATACAGAGCTGGTGGTGGAGGAAAAGGTGGTCCAGAAGGACAAAAGGATGGTTGGAACAGGAAAAGAGGAGACAAAGCCCAGGGCCCCTAAGATGCATACCTGCATGGACTCGTTGGAGGCCATCGATCAGGAGCTGTCGAACGTAAATGCCCAGGCTGACAGGGCCTTTCTCCAGCTAGAGCGCAAATTTGGCCGGATGCGGAGGCTCCATATGCAGCGCAGGAGTTTCATCATTCAGAATATCCCAGGTTTCTGGGTTACAGCCTTTCGGAACCACCCCCAGCTGTCTCCTATGATCAGTGGTCAAGATGAAGATATGATGAGGTACATGATCAATTTGGAGGTGGAGGAGCTTAAACATCCTAGAGCAGGCTGCAAATTCAAGTTCATTTTTCAGAGTAATCCCTACTTCCGCAATGAGGGGCTAGTCAAGGAGTATGAGCGCAGATCCTCTGGCCGTGTGGTCTCTCTTTCCACGCCAATCCGCTGGCACCGGGGCCAAGACCCTCAGGCCCATATCCACCGGAACCGGGAAGGGAACACTATCCCCAGTTTCTTCAACTGGTTCTCAGACCAAAGCCTCTTAGAATTTGACAGAATCGCTGATATTATCAAAGGGGAACTATGGTCCAATCCCTTACAATACTACCTGATGGGTGAAGGACCCCGCAGAGGAATTCGAGGTACACCAAGGCAGCCTGTGGAGAGCCCCAGGTCTTTCAGATTCCAGTCGGGCTAACTTCTGGCCATATGAGAAGCTCCTGCACATATTTTCTTACCAGCTCCCATGCTTGGCCCGCAGCATGCAGTCTTCTTTCTTTGTCCTGTATATTTTGGCCATTGGTTCTTGTAAATCTTTCAGCAGTGGCATTTCTCGCTTACCTGCCTCTGGGGCTTCCTGCTGTTCTGCATTGTGCTAATATGTTCCACTAGCATGGCCTGCTGCTGTTGCTGTACCAGGCTCACGATGCTGTAGATACTACTGCTTTCCTTCGCATGGCCTGGGTCCTGTCTGTAGTCTTCTCCCAGTGTTTTAAATGGTTCTCTACCACAAGGAAGTTTGGTACATCTTTTCAAATAACTAGGCAGGCCTCTTTAAGTTGGTTGTGCTCCTGATAGCCATATTCTGTGATGTACTCCTGAGTTTTACCACTGCATGATGAAACTGATATTCCAAACCAGCTGCCATCAACCCAAACTGAACATTCTGGCTAGTAGGATCCAGATCCCAGCTGTCCTCTAGGCCTTTGCTATCCACCTTGTTGGTCATATGGTAGAATAAGCAGGTGTTTGGGTCTACTAGGCATGAGTAAGGTAATAGATGAAGTGTTTTATGATACTATGTTGTTTTCCCATTGTTTACTGTACATCATGATCAGCTTTTAGCTTCTGGTGAGTATGAAGGCCCGTGCTCTAGCGCACACCTATTTCTTTCCTGCTTGATCTTTGCACAGGTCACCATTGTCTGCCTCCACCTCATGATTACCCATCTACCCAACTGGCAGTACCCAAATCAAAACAGGAATGGGATCCTTCCAGCAGTTAGACTTTTTGATCTCTAGCCTACAAACTATCCTTAATACAGGCAACTTTGTTAGACAAACTCCTTAACCCCTTTCATGCTCATGCTGAATGGAGCAGTTGGCAGTGGGGCCACTGAAGTCCTTCTGGTACATGGATGAAGCTTGGTACATCTCTTTCACTTTTCCCTCTCCCTTTCTTTCCTCTGCTGTATGGCAGCTCAGAGGCAGAAAACAAAACTGACATAGCAGGGTTTTTGTTTACTTGCTCTCCTCTTGGTTGTGTCCAGACTAAAATAGATTGCAAATCTCTTAATGCCCCCATTCCCGTGCTCCATTTCTTTCAGCAAGGTCTGAAAGTTTCAAAGGGAGACCTGCTGGGTTAATTGCTTAATACTGGTTTGTTTTGTTTTGTTTTTAAGGATAACCTGTTTTCTATCCATTCCATCCAATCTTGCTTCCTGAGTTTTAGTTTGAGAAGTTGGGAGGAGGGAGAGAAAGACCCCAGCGATGGGTTTGACAGACCCTGAGCAGAATGAGCTGAAGCAACTATAACTTCACTTTTCTAAGAGGGGAATTCTTTTGGGGGCTTTGGACTCTAGAGGAAATCTGACAGTTTCTGGGTCACCCCTGTTCTCTATTTTAACTACTTCCCTGCAATCCCAAAAGGCTCCTTCATATGATCTGGTCTTCTTGGCCCTCATTTCTCATCTTTTGAATTTCTTTCCCTACTTTTATCTTAACATGCAAGGGACCAGACTGCAGTCAGTGTGAGAGATCCAAGCTTTTCTAGGGCATAAGGGCGTTTGTGGAGTCTTGATTTCCAGGAAGAGTTCCAGTAGGTGGAATAGCAGTGTTGTCAGGGCTGCCTTGGATGTGAGGTATAATGGTGATAAACATATGCTGCTCATGATTTTCCCCTTTTTTAAAGGCCTTTCCCTAATAAACTCCCTGAAGGCTTGACGAGGCCTGGACACAACCAATGGAGGGGGTGCTCTAGTTAAGTAGGCCCAGGAGCTGAAATGAGCACCATGTGGAGCTTACTTTGCAAGGCTTCCAGAATACACTGAAACCCTGTAAGATCAGTGATGTGAGGGTGGCCTCTGAGGCACCGTGCAAGTATGGCAGGCTGGAGAATCAAAGGGTAGAGGTTTAAATAGTATGCTTTGAGGATTTTCTTCCAATTTTTCCCAGTTACTTGAATTGATGCATAGATTTTTGTAAACAAATGTTCAAGCGTGGATGTTTTCTCTCATTCTCTTATATATGTGGAAGATGAATGGTATATACTCATTTCGCTGTTTGAGTAAAATGCTATTAATTTTCTCCATTTACAGCCTACTGGCAAAACTGATGTTTTCAGGGCTTCTTTTTGTCATGGAGAACATGTGCAAAAATATCAAATTAGTGTCCTGTGCAGTATGAAGACTTCTGTGAATATTCATGAATAGCTTGTCTGGACTCTTCATATAGCTTTATTCTTAGCAATACAATTTGAATGTGATCTTTGAAGAGTGAAGATTTTGCAAATTGTTTCTATGTCTTGTGAAAGTAATATCAAAAACTACTGTATGCCTGATAATCCCTTGCCTTAGTAATAATGTACTTGACATTTATATTCTTAACCAGCTAAGTACTAGAATTGCTGTCATACTAAAAGAAATCATTAGTACTTTTATCTTATGTGCTGGAAATAAAAGTAAAATGTCATTGCTATATTTGTTTTTCCCATAAAAAGAAAATGAATAAAAACTTTTGTGTTGTTCAGATTTATAAAGATTAGAAAATCATTAAAATTATCAAATGGTCACAGAGAGATTATGAAGTTTGACACCACTTCTCAAGGGCCAAGATGGTAATACTTTCTTGCCCAGAGGATGACAATCTCCTAACTGGTTTGAGGAAGAAAAATGAGGCACTGTAGAGTGGAGCCAGGACTTCTGGAGTGAACTGAATGTTTGGTAAGTGAAACAAGGTGTCTAATAGCCTGAGTTAATGACTAGTTAGATTATTTACCTTTCAAATCTTTATAGAGGCTGGAGGAAAATTACCATTAGTAACTGAAGTTGTGGTATTTGTTAACCATGTTTTTCTTAAGATATATTTCAGTTTTAATGTTTCAGGTATTCTTTTTAAAGCACCACATAGCTTTAGGAAAAAAATCTAAGTAGCACTCACAGAATCTAGTGCTTTATTCTTCCAAAAATCTATCCTAGGCTCCTTAAGAGAAATTAGACCTAGAGGAACTTAGTTAACATAATGTAGTAAACAAGCCAGACATGGAGGTGCACGCCTATAATCCTAGCACTCGGGAAGCTGAGGCAAGAGAGGAGTTGAGGCCAGCTTGAACTGCAAAGTGAGACCCTGTCTCAGAAAAACCAAAAAAAAAAACAAAAACAAAACAAAACAAAAAAAAAAAGTACTAAACCAAGATGGTGTTTAGAGAATGTTTCCACAAAACACTGTTTTCTGTGATAAAAATATGTGTCTCCCTTACTGCCAGAAGTGCACAGGTTGTGTTGGAAAAAATTTCCTGTTTTCCTAACTCCATACAACTATTATAGAATAAGCTTCTTCTTTACTATTCTAATTTTTATGGTGCCACATTTTGGTTATTTTTACTCTTCATATCCAAGTGGAAACACTGCCACTTTTATAAACAATAAAATAAATATTTCACAAGTCTAATTATGTCTAACAAAGGCAATTCATTTGAGCCAGAATTGATAATGCTAGAAAGGTGAAAGGAAACACAAATTCTGTCTTCTTTATACAAGATGGAAAAAGCTGATTTAAATTAGGTGGTAACTTTAGGATCTTCAGGTAGGTACCAGCAAGAGTAGGACTAGAACTTCTTACATGAGAAAATTTGTACTCCTCAGTGGCCAAACATAAATTTTTTTATTTTGGAGTTGTCATTTTTCTTAACAGCAGTTTAAAGCATTTAAAGGTTTTTTTGTTTGTTTTGTCATTTATACAATAAGCATGAATAACGAAAAATAACTTTATTTAAAAAAAAATCAAATTTCTATTTATATATGAGATCTTTCATTGAGCTCTAAACTTGATGGTGTATGCTCATAATATTCCAGTGATACTTTGGCTATCACTTTCAAATACATCACCATATATAGTCATAGGTAGATATCAAACAAAGCTACTGACTTTGAGGAAGAGAAAGTCAAATAATCTAGTACTTACCCTGAGATACTTATCTCTATAGTATATTTGTGATTTATCTGAACATTTACAAATCATAACAAAATAGTTATCTTTTCATTGTATGTTATATGCTCAATCCTCTGCTACTGTTTAATAATGACAGTGACAAGTGTGGTTTTCTGGTCCTGTCCTGTGTGGATAGTGAAGTTACACGTAAGGCGCAGTCAGGAACTTTGGAACATTATCTGGCTCCAAACATCTTTTAACAAATAGCTACTAATGGAACTACACATGTCAAACAGATCATGACAATCTTGGATTGTAGTATACCCGAAAGACTCTTAAAGCAGTTTTCCTCAACCCTTTTTTTTTGGTCATCATCCTCTTGCCCAGGGAGAAAAGTCAAATTAACTCTAATTAATAACTATACATTTCTCACTAATGAGAAATATTATTAAGGAATGATTTATTTTTAGTAGGGCTGAACTATTGCAGGCTACAATCCTTTTTTTTTTTTTGAGAATCTGTGTCTTAAAAATTATTGAAAAATGAATAAGCAACCTGTAACATTAATCGGGGAAGAAAAACCTAGTAGTGAACAATGGAGATTGAGATAGTTTGCTTGTAGTATTCTGTCTCATGTCTGTTCATCTCCTTGTTTTGGAAAAGACAGGACTAGTATGAAACCTAATAGCTTGAAAAAAATCATAATGTTTCAGATTACTGGGACACACGCCCAGAGTTTCTGATCCAGTAAGTTTTGGGAAGTTTTTCAAATTTGCAAGTTCTGAGTGATGCTGTGCTATTCTAGCATAACACATTGAGAACCACTGGACTGTGTAGGTATATCTCCCCAGGAAATTCTAATCTCACAACTACTGGTATGGAAAATATGAATGTTCTTTTTACTTCTAGGCTTAGATTTTAATATAGTCAAGAGTTGTTAAGCATCAAATAAGTTTATATAAAATAGAGACTTATCGACAAATACCAATTACTTGGTCATTTTCACAAAAACATTCCTACAAAGCATTTTACAATATTTTTTGAAAATAACATTTTTAACAGTACATTTGTTGCATATATGTTTTCATTCCATTATAATTTGTCTCATTTCAGTGTCTCATTTGATAAGACCATCAGTATAATGGACCAAAGGATAGTAGCCAGCTGTTTTTGAACTGTTTGAAGAGAATCTTGTAAACTTGTAATCCAGGGGTAATTCTGGGGAGAAAAAAAAACAACACAACACAATTTGATTATTATATAGCTTCCCTTATAAATATAAGCAAATAAAAGCTAATACTCATGTTTTTTAGAATTTCATAAATTTAATATTTCTTTTGCCCTTCCCCCATAGGAGACACCCAGGATGAAGAGTATAGATGTCCTTGTAAAGTTTACCATACTATTTAAATTAAATCAGAGCTCTAGTGAGTTGTAGTACTCTACACAAAAATTAACAGCTAAAATAGGAATGATCATCTGAATTAGAAACTTTAAAACCAAAAAAACCTCTAGGTCCGACTCAGGAGATCAAGTAACTACTGAATGCTAGTGAGTACTCTTTATATCCCTAAGGAGAAATCAGAGGGTTACTAAGACTATCTGAATAGTTAGCAAAGTAAGAACATGCGTAATCTGGCCCTTCCAAGAGATAGGCATCACATGAGTGCACACAAGCAGAACTAGGACTAGAAGAATTGTGAGAAAGGACATACAATGCATACTTTATTGATGTCAGGACATTAATATCTACATAACGGGCTTTTCAAGATCTTAACCTTTTCTGAATTTTCTTAGGAAACATAACGAAGTATTTTAAGTGAAGCCTCGTGACCTATGTCATGTTCATTGCACTTGCAGATATAGGGCAATAATCTTTATTTCACAGATTTTACAAAGAATATCATTTAGTAGTATTGAACATTTTGAAAATGATAACAGCATAAATTATTTTATAATAGATACCACTAAGAATCATCAAGTCTCAAGCAATTAATCTTTTTTTTTTTTTTGGAGGGGGTACCGGGGATCAAACTTGGGACATTGCACTTGCAAGGCAGGCAGTGGCACCACTAAGCTAAATTCCTGGCCCTCAAGCAGTTAATCTTTATGAGAAGGAACACTGTTTTCTTGATGCCAGAGAAAGCTAGAATTAATTGTGAATGGAAAAATATCCAGCATTAGTGCATGGTATCAGTCCTCACTGTTCTGTTGGCTAGAGTCTATCTTGAGCCATGCATTGAAAAAGGCATTGGGAAGTAAAATGATCACAATGAGTTTCTAAAATCATACATCTAGGGTTATGGGTTTGATAAAACTACCAAAATGATGCAGATCAAGCTGAGCCAACTACCTCCTTCTCCTTCCTATAACTTCCTAAAGGGAATGCTTACATGTCTGTGTAGCTATAATGTATATAACGTGTATAGTGTTAAAAAGACTACCTGAAAAGAGTGCTTAAAAACCAAACATTTGTTACCTATGTGGTTAAGTACAAACTTTTACAGCAGCTTTATTATGGTTTAGATCCTTACCTCCACCTCACCCCCAAAGCGTCATGTATTCACAAGTGTGGCTTTTGCAAAGTGATTGGACCATGGGGTTGCCATATTCCTCAGTGGATTAATCCATCAATGAGTGCACTGTTGAATGTGCTTTTGGCAGGCAGGGCTTGGTCAGAACAGGTGGGTTACTGAGTGCATGTGTATTCTTGTCCTTGGCTCCTCCCCTTGCCCTCAGCTTCCTGGCTGCCATGGGATGAGCAGCTTTCCTCCACCATGCTTTCTGCCTTGGAGCAGCCAACTATGGATTAAACCTACTGAACTGTGATGAATCAAATAAAGCTCTTAAATTGTGTGTGTGGGTATTGTACCAGTGATGGGAAAGTAATTAATATAAGCTCTAAAAAGTAATTAAGAGGCGAAAGGGGAACATAAAGCTTTGCTTTTCAGTCTTGCCTCATTCCAAACAATTTTATTTTATAAAAAATAAAAATGCCTTATAAAGAAATCTGGGTATGGGATAACCAAACTGGGTCCGATTACTGTTCTGTTAAAGATCCCCAGGCTGGGGATTCCTAAGGGTGTGGATTCAGCAAGAAGAAAGCATTCACATTTCTGCTATAGTTGTTCTTGGGTGCTATTTGCAAGAAAAGAGAAAGGGAGAAAAGAACCAAACTTTTGCTTACCACAAACATTCTTCTGTTAAATATGTGAAATACTGAAATATGTGTATTATGTACACTATACTGTGGCTCATATAACCCACATTTGGTTAACATGAAACAATGAATGAATATTTCTAAACAGTAAATTCAGTGTAAAGTAATACAGAAATTAACAACTTTTGGAACTTAAAAAGATTAGCAGGATAACATACAAAGAGCCTACCATTAACATATCTATAGCCATGACCATCACAGTATTTTTCTTCTAGCCATCTTTCTTACTTGAAGGTAAATTAACAGTAGCGTCCAACTGTACTGAATGCTATTGACATGACTAATCTGAAGCTGTGTGTGAGACAGATCTTCATAAGAATGTGATCACAGCATAGTGCAAACAAATTATACTTTGCTTTTTGAGGAAGCGTCCTGAACATCAAAATATACAGTATGACATATCAGCTCTCTCATTCTTTCTCCAGAAAAATGGACACTTGTTTAGTTTTGTTTGACTTTTGGCAAATCCTACTTAATACAGTGGAACCTTGGTTCACAAACTTAATTCATTCCACAATTCTAGAAAAGATAGCCACATTTGTGTTCGTGCGGAAAGATGGCAGTGGTTGTATTTATTGCCTCATGCAAAGTTTGCAAAGCAAATCATTCACAAAAGAGTTCATGAACTGAGATACCATGGTATTTTCTTTTGAGAAAAGCTGGACAGGAGACAAAAATCCTGCTGATTTCTCCTTTATGTTACTGTGAAGAAAGCTTCTGGAATACAAAAAAGGGAGCTTGTGGTGTGTAAGCTCCACAAGGCATGGCTGTTTTCTGATGTGTTCCAAGTACCTGGAACAATACCTAGCACATGACAGGCACTCAATAAATACCTGTTGAATTTAAAAACAATACAAAACGGAGATGCACTGAGAGTATAGTTAAGGAGAAGTCATTTTTCTAATTATTTGGGAGAAATATTTAAATTCTAGAATAATAAATATTCACCTTTGACTTTTTTACTATGCATAACCATATTCTCTTAGTAGGTTTTATCCAACTACTTTATGATAATCTAGTAGCTTACACTCATACTGTCATTAAAAATTTGAATCTTGAAGAAAAAGAAAGCAATAAAGATTATTAAAAATAACAGTTTAATTCTATGCTAGCCTCTCCTTTAAGTTTCCAAAGTTCGTTTCTTTAACAGGAAAATTGTTTGTAAAAGAAAGGATTACATTAAGGCTATCTTTAGGCTAACATGGAATAAGAAAAACCATTTTCTGAAACCAATGAGAACAAGATATTTCAAACAGTAGGACAGTCTGATACTGGGCTTGTATGCTGACTTGAAGGATTGCTTTGTGGTCATACATATCATTGTTATCCTACCAGTAATTCAGAAAAATATCTTACTTTACTTTCAAATCCATCCTGTGGAGGAGGAGAGCAGCCTGGTATTACCATTCCCAATATAAGGAAGGATAATCTGAAACTCAAAAATTTTCTAAATTGGTGCCTACACTACTAGAAAAGCTGAACAAAAATTGAAATAGCACAGTGAAAGCACTGGAGGGCTGAAGAGAACCAACAGCTGAAGCATACAATTACAGTAATCAGAAAGGTGATCTCACTGTCTGCCACAGCTCACTATTATTCTAAGGTAAAGCCCCTCAGCGCTTCTGCACAGGTTGAGGGAGCTTGCCAGGCCCACCCCTCCTTCAGCACAAGCTCTCGTCCAGTTCTTATCCTTGTTGGTTCATGGAGTTCCTGAAAGGCCCATTTCCCTAGTTTGGTGGGCTTTCTGGAAGTAGCAGAAACCCAGGAGGGAAAGCAGCCTCAAAGTCAGGTTCAATACTTTTCTAATATTATCAGAGAAAACCTTTAGTTTTTCATTTAGTACATATTAGCTACAAGTCAATACCTGGGTTGCCTTAATGTTTATATATATCATAATTGCTGGTCTTTTCTCTTAAAATTAAGGGTGGTACATAACTGGTTCTAGGGCTGGAGATTTAGCTCGGTGGTTCCGCCGCCTGCCTTGCAAATACACGGACCTGAGTTCAATCCCCAGTACCAAAAAACAAAACAAAACAAAAACTGGTTCTTATGGTATGTTAATATCTAATTTGTCTCTGGTTGATACCACTGTAGCTGTTTCACTTGATATTAACGGGGCCACATAATTGTCACTATTTCTCTGTGAGCCAACACTTAGACTGCCTTTGTGACATTAACAATACTAGATTCCATTCCCAGTGAACTTAGTTGCTAGCCTAACTACATGGTATCCTCCTCTCCCAAAATAACCAGGGTGGTAGAATCTTGGGGCTGCCTCAAAGGATTATGGTTATTAGACATGCCCAAAGTACATCAATGAAAAGCAACTAAAGAGATCTCTTATACCAGTAGCAAAGTCTCTAGTTATAAGCATCCACAAACTTTAGCACAAAACAAAACAAACAAAAGCGATACAAACACGGGAAGAAAAGGTAACAAATCAACTAAGTCCCCTGAAGCTAATTCAGGGGGCATCAAGAGGCAGAACAGTGTAAGTTATACAATGGAATTACTCAAAAGCATAGCAGAGGAGGTTAGAAAACAGCTCAAAGAGATACTCCACAGGATTAGAGAAGATATAACTAGACAGATAGTAGAAGTAATAACCAAAAAGATGCAGGAGCTCTTGGAAGACAATAAGAAAAAGCTAGATGAACTAAACAAAATGATACAAAACATGAATGACCAGGTTTTTTGTTTTTCAATCAATATGGTACATGATACATGAAAAGATTTCAAACAGAAATCCAGGGATTAATAACACAAAGTTTCTCTGGTGTGAAAAACTATAATTGTACATAAAATCCTAATAGTATAATTGACAATGTGAAATAGGAAGAAAAGGGCTAATGGTGTAGGGGAAGTGGGAAGGGTAGGGGAAAGGAAATAAGGGAAAAGAAAAATATATGAGCAAATGAAAAAATGGAAATAAAGTATTTGGAAATAGGGAAGGGAGGAGGGGGAAAAGGGAGGGCAGGAGTAAGGGGAAAACAAGGTACAATATCCCAATGATGAATGTAACTGTACCATATACCTAAAATGTACCAATAAACTCAATGAGAAAAAAAAATTCTTAAAAATAAAAAAAAAAAACAACACTGAAAGTATAGGCAGCAGGACAAACCAGTATGAGGACAGAATTTAAGAATTAGAAGACAATGATATTTTCAAAGACCAACTATTCAAAGACACCTTGAAAACAATAAGAAAATGAAAAATGGATCTAACAACTGCTAGAATAAATGGAACAAGTAAAAAATCAGAAGACAATACAGATGGCATGAAAACCTGTTTACAGAAGCAGTGGCAAAAAACTTTCCAAATTCAGAGAAAGAAATATACACATACAGATAAGTGAGGCATATGAAACATCATATAGCCAAGACCAAAAGAGATCCCCTGCCCAGCACATTATACTAAAAATTGTAGAAGTGTATCACTGGGACAAAATCTTAAAAGCTGCTATAAAAAGGCATCAAGTCACACCCAAAGGTAAACCCATTAGAATCACAGCAGGCTTCTCTATACAAAACTTAAAGACCATGGGGGCTTGGAGTGAAGTGTTCCAAACCCTAACGGATAACAACTTCCAATCTTGAATTGTGTATCCTGCAAAACTTTCCTTTAAAGTTGATGGAGAAATAAAGTATCTCTATGACAAGGAGCACCTCAAGAAATTCATGGCCACCAAACCAACATTACAAAAAATTCTCAAGGATACCCCAGAAAGAGACAGTGAAGTCAACAATGTAGTCAAAATAATGGCAGGATGAGCAGTTAAACAAATGGGGAAAAGTGAGGAAATCAGCAATAGGAAAATAATGCAATGGCGGAAATATGTCAATACTCTCAATGGGAATGTTCTCAATTCCCTAATCAAAAGACACAGATTGGCAGAATAGATTAAGAAAGAAAAACCAACAATGTGTAGTATATAAGAAACATTTAATTTAAAAATATATTCATAGATTAAAAAAAATCAAAGGATCGAAAATAATATTCTAAGTAACAAGAACCCATAAAAAAGCAGGAAGTGCTATCCTAATTTCAGCAAAAGTAGATTTCAAATAAAACTCATCAGAAGAGACAAGGTTACTACATATGGGTTAAAGGAACAATTCAAGAGCAAGAGTTAATAATTGTAAACATATTCATGTCAAATACTGGCACACACTCAATAAAACACTAATGGACCTGACAAATCAGATAAACACCAATATAATAGTAATGGGGGAACTCACTATCCCACTGTTATAAATGGACAGATAAACTAGACAAAAACTCCACAAAGAAATATCAGGATTAAACCAAACCTTTGAACAAATGCACTTAATAGATATCTACAGAGCGTTCTGTCCAACAACAATACACGTTCTTCTCAGCAGCGCATGGGACTTTCTCCAAAATAGGCCACATATTAGCCCATAAAGCATAATTAAATGCAAAAGAAAAAATTATCTCATGCATATTATCAGACTATAGTGCACTGAAACTAGAAATCAATGGCAGAAGATACTACAGAAAGTATGCAAACACAGGGAAATTAAATAATCTCTTGAATAATCAATGGGTCACAGGTGAAACTGAAATAGAAATTAGATAATTTCTACAATCAAACAATAATGCTAGTACAATACACCAGAAGCTATGGAACACAATGAAAGCAGTCTTAAGAGGGAAGTTCGTACTGAATTCCCACATCAGAAAAAAAGAATAAGCTCAAACAACCTAATGATGCACCTCAAAATCCTAGAAAAATAACAGTCCAAACCAAACCTAATATGAGGAGGAAGGAAATTATCAAGATCAGGGTGGAAATTAATGAAATTGAGAATAAAAAACCAAAAACAGAAAGAATGAATCAGAGTTGGTTCTTTGAAATATTAAACAAAAAAGACAAACTCTTAAACAGTTTTACCAAAATAAGCAAAGACAAGACCCAAATCCATGCAATCAGAAATGAGAGGTGTCTAGTTTGATAATTAACTTTATAAAGTCAATAAATAAATAAATAAATAACTAAATAAATAAATAAATAAATCCAAGCTAGAAAAATAAAAGGGAGGTGGAGGGAAGGGGCAAAAGAGAATTGAAATGTTATGTACATACACCAATTACCTACAGTGGATGCAATCGTTATATACTACAAACTTGTAGTAGTAAGATTGAAACAAAAACAAAAACAAAAACAAAAACAAAAACAAAAAAAAACAAAAAGAAAAAGTCTAGCTTCTGGCTCCACCATGAGGGCTGGTCCTAATTACCCAGGCTGCCACATCTGCATATCTAGAAGATGTTTCCTAAGAAAAAGAAATCAGTGTCACAGAAAGATTTCCTCTCAAAGACAGAAATTCTAGAAGGTCAGGTCACTGGCCAGTCACAGGTGACGCCTCATAGGTCTCTCCCACCTTACCTGCAATTGCTTCAATACTTGGAATTGCAATAGTGCTGTAAGCACTGATTTTGTTAGAAGACCACGTGTAAACCAAGGAGTCCTCTGTATTCTTCTGTTCAGAAACTGAATCAATAAAAAACGAGCCCCATTTTTTAGATAGGGTATTTAGAGGCTTTGCCTTTGGTCCCTAAAACAAGAGAACAGAGTAACTGTGATTAATATTGGAAAGTGATTAACCTCAAGATTTTTTTTTTCACTCAGTAAATCAAAATGGAAAAATCTACTACATTTTCAGAAGAAAAATAACATTTCCTTATTATGAAGTATCCTTTATTGAAATCTAGAACTGGGGTTTTAAAAGGTCAGTTGGATGTAATCAGAAAACTATCTCTAATGCAGCAACCTAGAAATGTACGTTTTTCCTCCAATTTAATTATTATTATTGTAACATCTAAAGGGTGGTTAAAAGACAACTTGGGCTGGGTGTGGTGTTACACATTTAGAGTCTGAGGCAGATGGAACTTGAGTTGGAGGCCAGTGAGTTCCGGGCCAGCCTCAACTGAAATGTGAGATCTTGCTGCAAAACAAAACAGAATGCAAAGAAGCTTTGGTCTAGTTTTTAAATTTGCTACCTTTTAAAAGTAATGCAGGGCTGGGGATTTAGCTCAGTAGTTCCGTCACCTGCCTTGCAAACAAGGGCAACCTGAGTTCGATTCCCAGTACCAAAAAAATAAAATAAAATAAAAGTAATGCAATGATTGAATCCCAGTACCAAGAAAAAATAAAAAACGTAATGCAATGAAGACAAGATTATTTCTTACTATGGATGTACTGGAACATGAAGCCAATCAATTGATATAAGGTTTTGAATTATTAGTTTTTTAAAAAAAGTATCATACTTTTCAGCTGGGAATACTGAGATAAATGTGAGTACTTCTCAGAAGGCTGACCTCAGTCCTTGTCACATATGCATTCTTCATTTAGGAACTCCCACAGGTGGTGGTCACTAGATATAGAACCCTAGATAAAACAGTATTTGTTTCTAAAGAATAAAAATTATTTTCATCACACATGGAGTTGTCAAATGCAATACAGTGAAACTTTACTGAACAATATTGGCCCCACTTTATGTTTTCTAAGCTAGCTATCCTGACTACTTTTTTTGTTTTTTTGGTACCGGGGACTGAACTCGAGACCTTGCACTTGTGAGGCAGGCAGCAGAACCACTGAGCTAAATCCCTGGCCCTAGACTACTTTTTAAATTAATGTAAAACATCCAGGCTCAGTTAGTCAATCTGGTTGCTATTTAATTTGAACTGTAGGTATATCGGAGAATGCTGGTGACCCCCTCACAGGTAAGCTTGCCTTCAGTCATCTGCCCTGATACCTTTTTCCTAAGTTTTGACTGAATATCTAATTTCTTACATGCTGGCTATCAGCCCATTGCTAAATTTATTAGGCTGAACCATTTTAAAGTGCAGGAATTCACCTGGTTTTGACAAATAAAAACATCAATTTTATACAGTTTTATCTAAGCAGATATTGTAAAACTCCTTTCCCATTGGGATGTAGTATCTGAGGTATCATGAACAAAATATCCAATACTGATGCAGCTGAACACATCTTTTTGTTACTATTGTCTTTTGGGATGTAACCCGAGATGTCATTTCCAAACCTGAAGTCAGAGAAGTACTTTCAAAATCCAAACCTCAGCGAAACACATGTTGATCCCACAGAATGCAGTACCTGTAAATGTTCTGGCTCATGGCATCAATCTTGAAATAATCAAGTCAATTTGATTTTTAATTATATTTTTGAAAGTTCACAAAGGCTCCGTGAAGTAATTAGAAATATAGAGTTACATCCTTTTGCATTCAGACTTTAAGCTAGACAAAAGATGACAGTTCTTATGTATTTAGTGCTTGGTCTTTTTCTTAACAATCACAGACTCTACAGGCTCTCATGCTGTGCTTTCTCTTCAGCTCTCTGTGAGGACTGCTCCTGCTCCTCTCCAGGTGCAGCAGCTGAAGGTGTCTGCATACTGCCCCGTAGGGAAGCGAGGTGCGTGCGTGCATGTGTGTGTGTGTGTGTGTGTGTGTGTGCCCTGTAGGGAAGCAAGGTGTATGCGTACGTGTGTGTGTGTGTACTGTCCTGAGTGCAACGCCTCGACCTACCTCATGGGCTGCTCTGTGTGTGGGCGAGTGTGTGCGTGTGTGCGTGTGTATACTGTCCTGAGTGCAATGCCTCGACCCGCCTCATGGGCTGCTCTTGGGCTCTCATGGAAGCCCCTGTGCTGAGGAGCAGATCCCACTCACACACCGATGCAGTCCAACTTGGTACACCACGGTTCTGAGTTCATGTCAAGAGGCGTTTGTAGAGGAACCGAAACAAAACAAAACAAACACCCGAGTTTTCATTTGCCTTCCAAGACAAGTGAAGATACATGACAGACTTTCCATAAAGCAGATAATACAACTAAGTTGGCCTGGCATATCTACTAAGGAGGGGCCCATTAGTACAAACACGGCTTCCAAAACGGACTACCAAGGGCTGGGAGTTTAGCTCACTGGCACTGTGCCCGACTCTCAAGCAAAGGTCCTGAGTTCAATCCCCAGTAGCCCCTCAAAAGAACTATTGAAACATGAGCACTTTCATTCAGACCAGTATAATTTTGAGGGCAAGTAGTCTGAAGATATTTTAGCTTTCAGACACAAGTTTTTCTTTCAAGAAAAGCACAGACAGCCCCTACCTCGTATTTCCCCCTCTTCTCCAGAGGCTCTGCCTCCTCAGGCTTTTCGCCTTCCTCCCCTCTGAGTTCTTCCAGGATGAGAACTGTCTCCCAGTGACTGTAGTGACTTGCCGGGAAAATGTCCGAGTGCATGCTGTCACCAAAGTAAACGACCTGGAAGTCAGACAGCAAATTCTATTTGAGAGGTGGTGATTTTATGGAAGGCGGAAGAAAATTCCTCAACAAGCATCACAGAATGACAATAAAAAAGTGGCCTAAGTTCATGCATCTTAAACTTCCTTGGATAATTTCGGAGGTGACCACTGACCTGACTCCCAGAGCACCTATTTGTGTTAGAAGTTACACAGCCCAGCTGCAGGTGTGATAAAGGCAGGAGAGAGACAGAATGTTATTGCAGAAGTGATGCCATGTGTTTCCATAAACGCTTGTGATCAAATCTGTCCCTAGGTTTAACCATACCCACCCCAAGGTTACATATGCCCAGGTTTAATGAGACAACTTACTGCATTGGGTTGCATTACCAAGCCTGTGCTATAGCCACTCTTCAAGAGGGTTTCTAGGCCACACACACTGTGTGCTGAAGCAGAACCCCTGAGAGTGTGGCCGGACCTGTGAAACCTAAAAGCATCACCGGTTTTCTGAGACTAACCCCATGGAAACAATCCCAGTGGCGGTGAACCTCTGGCACATGTGCTGCAGCAGGCAGTTTCTATCACTGAAAACTCTCAAGGTTTGCCACCACTGCTGCAGACCTTCCAATTTATAAAGGAGAAAACAAGGTCAAGGGGTGAGAACCAGACCTTCAAGTCAAGATGCTCTGTCTACTAAAACTGCCTCAGGAGACCTCTGGGGGTTGTGGCAATGTGGGAGCCAACAGAGCAGAACTCACAACTCAATCATCTGTCCTGTCCTGTGGCACCTGATAAATATTTTTTAGAAGAAAAGAGTCAGCTGTAAAAATTACACTATCTGCACTATAGCAATGTGATCAGGATATCAAAAGAAAATGTGTCTTTGGGCTAATCTGTGGTGTAATTTCATTTGATGGTTGTTTTACATCTAGAATCTCTTCTTTTTCTGAAGTACCCCAAACATAAAGCCCTTGCTCTGTGCTTGGAATCCTTGCTCCTCACTGTGACAAATAAAGTGTACATCAACAGAGGCAAGATTATTGCCTCCGAAGAGGTAAAGGGAGAGACTTATTAGATAGGCAGAGGCAGACGACTGCACCACAGGTGACTGAGCGGAATGCACCCACAGCTCTGGCTTTGGCTTTCCACCGTTTATGTCAGCAAGTGGACACGGAGGACTCCGCCTCAATCAGAAAATACCTTGGGCTGAGGTTTGCCGGTCATTTTCTTCAGAAGCTCATAAAGGTGGGCAGCATTCCCCCGGGAGTACCAGCCAGGCTTGTCCAGGGACGGCAGCGCCTCCTGCTCCTCGTCGTCCTCTGCAGACAGGCAACAGTCACGCGCACGGCCAAGCAAGACACTCAGTCAGGAAGTCCGCGCTTAGGGCGCGACTACCTGCAGACCCACACACTCAGTGACCGCTTGTCATGGCTCCTCGTGTGTGTGTATTTTTAAATGCTCTAGGTTGGGGAAAATAAGGCTCAAGGAATTTATCTTGCCCAAGATCTCAAAGGCAGTAAGTGATTTACTCAGTGATTAGATGTATGCCTACTTCTGCAAAATGGCTAAGGAAACAACATAGTGGAAACCATTAAGCAATACACTTTTTGGAATGGGGGGGAGGCAGATTCTGTTTTATTAGTGGTCTATTAATTCTAGGCCTCAAATGTTTTACCTAGAGTGGGTGGAAAAGAACAGCACTGGCACTGTCTGACCCCAAAGCATGAGTGTGTGGGCCATGCCAAGCTGTCGTTCTCAGCTTGATGTGCACAAACCCAAGCAATCAAACACCATTTAGACAGGGGTCACATTCTGCTCCCAGTCTAAAGAAGCACATGAGTATCTGTTTTCATATAATATTTTAAAATGTGCCTCATGAGTACAGTGAAGACATTGATTCTAATAAGCTTAATTAAAAATATTAAATAATACACACAATAGAAAAAAATGAAGGTGGATAGAGATGATAGGGTACGGTGATTCATTTCCTCAGTTTTAAAACTGGGTTACAGAGCTTATATCATAGCGACTGTGCACATAAATCAATACAGGTGAGGCATATGCACTGATTACAGAGGTATTTATGAGTACCAGTTGCTATCCTTTCAGTTTATAGGTAAAGAAACTGACACCTGGGCAAATAAGGAGTCAAAAGAAAATGTCTCTAGGCTAATCTGTAGTATAATTTCAGCTTCTGCTTATTTACACATGGACCCTTCCATTCAGATGAATTAACAGGGTGCCCTTCATCAGGCACCCCAAACATGAACCTCTCCCACTCTCGGGCTTGTGGTCCTCTGTCCTAACTGCTGCTGCCAGAGCCAGGCAACTGGGGTCAGAGGCCAGAGTGAAATGATGGCCCAGAGGTCGGCTCTGATTTTGCATTCTTGGACCCAAATGTAGCACAAGGCATCACTGAGGACAAGAACAACTGCAGCAAAAAAGAAGACTTCATCTGGCACCCCTGAAGACACCATGGATGGACAGTTCTTACCCCGAGCAGAGCCTCAGCAAATTCCTGTGACATCTTTCTACAATGCCAAAACTCAGTGCTGCTAACAGGTACCCGTTTCCATTAAAACAAGTAGGCAACGGGAAAGAAGGGCTCCAGAATGTAGAACAGGTGAGTTCTAGCAAAAGTTCTTGTAATTTAACAGAATTCAAAAGTGAAACTTAAAAAAACGTGACTGTATTACTCAAAAGTCACAATACATATTTAAAAAATACTAATAGGACACCAAGTATCGTTAAACTCACCTGTTCTACAAAAGGCAACCATTCTTTTATGCACAAAAAAGCAAATATGAACATATATTCTTTTCGTTCACTTTAAAAACTATCTGCTGAGGCATAACTGACACACTATATTATAGCGCACCGTCTGGGAGTTTGGGCACATGTACACACCTTGTATTGGCTGAACTACTGAATATCCCCCAGATTCACCCATGTAAGTCCTCGCCCCCAGTGTATCAGAATGTAATGTATTTGGAATGTAGGGCCTTTACACATATTCTGCTGCTTTCATTCAGCAAGTTAGTATTACTGGCACTGTCCTAGCTATTTCTCTAAGAAAGATACACAAATGGTAACAGGTATATGGAAAAAAAAAGTTTAACATCACTGATCACTGAGTGTTAATGTAAATTAAAACCATAATGAGATTATCGCCTCATTCCTATTAAAATGGCTTTTATAAAAATGACAAAAGACAACACATATTGTTGAGGATGTAGAGAAAAGGAAAACCTTGCACACAGGTGATATGGGCATTATGGAAAACAATGCAGGGGAATCTCCAAAATAGGGCTCCAAAGTCTTAAAAATAGGGCTGGAGGTGCCGAGGATTTAGCTCAGTGGCCTTGTGCCTGCCTTGCAAGTACAAGGTCCTGAGTTTGAGCCCTGGTACCATGGCCCCCAAACAAAAACACAACAGGGCTGTGAGCGTGGCTCAATGGTAGAACATAAGCCTTGCATGTGTGAATCCTTTGGCTTATGATATCCAGTAAAATAAAAATGCTATGTAAACAGTTGTCACACTGTATTGCTTAGGAATGACAACAAAAAGGGCTGTATGTGTTTCACGCAGATGCAATTATTGTTCAAATATTTTTATCAGCGGTTAGGTCAATCTGCCGATATTGAGGGCTGACGGCGTACACAATGAAGTAATACTCAACCTTAAAGAAAATCTTATTTGAAACAACATGAATGATCCCGAAGGATAAAATGTTAAGTGAAATATGCCAGGCACAGAAAGAAAAATACCGCACGATCTCACTTATATGTGGAACATAAAAAAGCTGAACTCACAGAAATAGCAAAATGGCTGCCAGGCTGTGGGGACGGAGGGCTCAGTGATGTCGGACAAGACACGCGATTTCAGCTAGATAAGAGAAATAATTCCAGGAGATCTACTGTACACCACAGTGACTAGCAAGTAACAGTGAGGTATGCATCTGAAGGTAGTGAAAGGAGTAGGTCTGAAGTGTTTTCACCACATCATGGCAAGGATGTGAAGCAAAACTTGTGTGCTAAGTAACTAGGCTTAGCTGCTTCACGACATAGGCCCTAAGCTGAAACCGCCCCCCATTGGACACTGAAAGCGTGTACTATTTTAACTTGTCAACAAGTAAATAAAAATTAATACACTTAGAGAAAACTATTTAAAAAAGTGAATAAACTAAGTTTTTCTGGAGCCCCAAATGTAAAACAATATTAAAAATGGTGTATGATCAAAATTTATATAACATTTTCAAACTACAAACTCAATAAAAGACTGAAGTCTTTTGGTTAAATAATTGAAGTTATAGCTTGCATAATTATTATTATGACATCAGCCCTCAAAATCCAAATTTGGTACTGTAAAAGGAGAGGAAGCCCTAACAAATATTGTAAGGGGGGACCACTAAAGTCAAGGTTTTTAAGCAATTTATTCTTTTATCTCTGCATAGTTTTAATTAAACAGAAACACTACATAAATTCAGCAACTTGTCGGCATAAGTTAATGTGTTTATGAGCGTCAGTATTAAAAATTTGGTATAACTTTTATTGTGTATTCTTGTTCATTACTGGTGTGTTTATGTGATAATTTAATTAAAAAAACCTACAAAATGGCAATACATACTACTACAAATACAGATTTTTGGGGAACAAAACATGATAACACTGCAAAAAAATAAAAATTTTCATTTACTGAGTACTTATGTATTTAAATATAAATTTGTAAAGGGGAAAATGTTTACTTTTTTCTGGTTTAATTAAAATATATTGTTCCCAGGTAACAAATTGTTTTCTTTTTTTCCCTCCGGTACCAGGGATCGAACTCAGAAACTTGTGCAGGCGTGACATCACTGAACTAAATCTCTGGCCCAACAAATTATTTCTAAACACGAAGGATTTCGGTATAAAATTTAGGCCAATATGTATATTTTAAAAATTAATACTTTCCTTTTCTTCTTGACCAGGAGTTGTAGTATTGTCATTACTGAGATTTGGGGCCAGATAACTGTCCCTGGGGGTGTCTTCTGTGTTACAGGGTGGTTAGCAGCACCCTCTGCCCCCACTCACCAGATGCCAGCAGGGCCCTCCTTCCAAGCTGCCTACCACAAACTTCTCCAGACACTGACCAAACTGCACTGAGAGGAAAAACTGCCATCACCGAAAACCAGTGAACTAGACCACTCTAATCAGCAGAAAGGTAGATTCTAACATCTTCAATCTTAATGAAATGTGTTCCGGATCCTACACTGTCTTCCAGCTAAAACCTCAACTTTGCTTTTGTGAGACCTGACTGAGCTTTTAAAGTGACTCCTTGTTTGCTGGCTAATGCTCCCAGAGACTGTTGTGCATCCCTCCCCTTATCAAACAACAGGTACTGAGGACACAACATTTAATTTTGGCCTTAACTTGTCAGGATGGAAAGTTAGGGTCAGCACCCTCAAGGACCAATTATTGCTATATTGCTCATCCTCATGTTTGGTCCCTGCATGGAAAAATGGAACAAAGGGTAAGGAGTTACTCCCCCAAAAAAGCGGAGGAATTATAGGGATAACTTTTATAAATAGCAAAAACCTATAAAGTATTACAATGTAAAGTGGCTTCTGCTGACTCTAATAGTAGTTTGTTTTGTTTAGCTCAAAACTAATAGGCACTGAAGGCACTAATTGCTGAATGAGGCATTTGGCCTTATCCTGAGATAACAGGGCACATCAAGGTCTTGAGCTCCGATAAGACTGGAGCCACATGATCGTAAGAGTGTCTAGATGAAAGAACCATTGTTAACATTTGCTTTACTGATCCTGACCCCTTCCTATGGGCTAAGATAGATAACTAGGCGAATCTTCAAGGTAAACTCCCCAACAGCAAAGAACTGTTATGCCTGGGTTGAAAGCTAACTGTCTTGTGACCATGATCTGTATATATACAAATGAAATGTAACCACCTAAATGAGGTCATGGCTGTAAACCCTATAAAACCTATACACAATCCTGTAATGGGGCTTCACCTCTCTTAGAGAGCGGAGTCTGCACGTGTGAAATAAACTTCTTTCAGTCTTATCTGTGTCCCGGTATTTAGTGTGCTCACTGGCTTGGTACAACAGCTTTCACAGCTCAGATTCTAGCACGAGCTGTCCACCTTCATAGGCTGTGTGCCCCATGAACCCTAGGACACATGGCCCGCCTTCCGTCCTTCAGCGCCAGGAATTGTTCAGAGAGGCCGCCAACCTCCAGGCTGCCCAGCCCGGGGCATTTCTTGTTCTTCGTTTCTATGGCTCGCCCCAGCTTCTGTTGTGTGACCCTCTCTCCTCCCCTTCGGACTTCTGCCCTCTGCTGCTCTGCTTCCCCGACTGTGGGCCTGCCTGCTTCTGCACTGCACTCTTTCTTCCCTATCCTGAGTGCTGTGCGATCAGCATGGCCCAAGACTTGCTCTGGGCCTTTCCCCCTCAACAATCCTCCTATGTCTGACCTCAAGCCCCTAACTTAAACATCCATGTGTGAGCTGATGAACTCCCGAACCTAGGTTTTTTCCCTTGGACCCCAGGCTTACTTACGAGTGACAGCTATATAGTTATATAATTCACAGGAATCTCAAAGACAGTACACTGAAAAATGAGTTCTCAGTAATTACTGCCCCATGCCGCACAAACTGTTCTTCGGCATTCTTCCCATGACTATAAATGGGCCCCTTGCTCATTTCAGAAAAAAGGAAAAGCAGCAATGTGGCACGCAGTTTTGACTGCTTCGTTTTCGTGTTTGTAATGCACACAGGAAGTCAGTGTTTCCCACCTCCACGTGTATCTGAAACGAGTCTCCCTCTCTCCAAGTCCAATACGGCTGCCTCAGCCCAAACCAGGGCGGCCTGGCACCTGGGACGCCGTAACTGACTGGTCTTCCTGTTTCTCTCCAGCTTTCCTTGAACCGAACTAATTCTACCGCCAGCAGTAAAGTGGTCTTTGCATTACCCCAAATAACCAAATGGGTACAAGATTGCCTACAGCATAAAGTTCAGACCTCTTTCCACAGCTTAGGAGGCTGTCTGCCCGCTTAACCTCACCACCTGCTTGCATGGCCATGTGCCAGAGCAACAGCCTCCTCTCTGTCACTGGAACACAGAACCCTTTCCCCAGAGGGCCTCTGCAATCTTCTGTCCCCAGACAGACACTTTTCTTCTGATCTCATGTCTTGCCCCTTGGGTCCACCTCACAGCTTATCTGCCCTGGCTCTGCAGACAGGCCTCCCGGGCCAGCCACTCTGGGATGCCTGCCTCCTGCACAGCACCACACTGGGGCACTACCTCCACATCACAAATCCGGCCCTCACGCTTGCTGATGCACCCGCATGTCTGCTTGGGTCTGCCAGGGCAGATCTCGGTGCAGTGCCCGACTTGCCACCCTGGCCCTAACTTGTGTTTCACTGCTCAGCAGCCCATGTCGGAGTTGGGTACTGAGCAGTCGATGGCCCAGCACTGAGCAGGCTTCTGAACAGCAGAGAAGCAGCAGGTCGAAACCAGTCCTACTGTTTCTTCATGTATGATGGAAGCCCTGGACGTGACTGACACGAATGCTTCTTTGAGGAATTCAGAATTTTAATCCCCAACAGTGTGGTGTATAGTCATGGGAAAGGAAGGAGAGGTGTGTGTTGTCTATCATTCCACCCAGAGAAGCTGCTAAGAGTACATTTTTTTTTCTTTTTAATTGCTGTTGTTGCTATTATTTAATTACGGTCCCCCTGGATTCTGCAGGCACTTTTGTTCTAGCAAAACACCCATTATGACTTTTACAGTTCATTCATTTCCTCAAGTATTTACTGAGACATTCATTTAGGCTCTAAAAATGAAGGTAAAGTCCGTGTTTCAATTTTTAAAACCAGGGAGAGATTGATATGTAAACAGATGATTATGAAATAAAATGATTAAGTTTAATACAAACAGACTTAATACCTTTTTGTTTTTAGCACCGGAGATCAAACTTGGGACCTTGTACTTGGTGAGATAGGAGGTGGTACCAGTGAGCTAAATGCCTGGCCCCTTAATATCTTTTCTTCTCTCCAATAAAGGGAAGAAGACATGGTGCTGTGTATAACACAGTATGCTGTACAGTTGTTGGTGAACCGGTTCACAGAAGAAATAAAACAAAACAGAACTTACTGAGTGTGTAGAAAGGCCTCTGACTTGGCGAGTGGGAGAAGAAACCAGGCTTCAGTGCATTTGTAATCACAATGTCAAAAAGATCTGCAAAATCATCCCTAAGAAGCAACAACATTTGTCATAAATTTATTTAAGGAATTGGAAAAGGCCCAAAGAAAAAACAACCATACTCTGCCTATTTTACATAGCGCCCTGCAAACCTGGGACCAACTGTCACACACTTCACAGTGGTCTCAACAGTCAGAGTGAGCTTCCCACTGGGAAGCAAGGGTGGTGCGGCACTGGTCTTCCTGACAGTTCGCCGAAGTGTAAGCACAGCAAAAACGGAAAAGAGAAATAAAGTGAGAAAAAGAGGTGAGGCGAAAGCAGCCTGGCAGCCCTGCCTCCAGAGCTGCCTTTCTCTGGATGAGAGTGCAATGGCGAGTTCAACAGTTTCTAACAGCTGTAAATACTCGGGAGCTATGTTCACAATCACATCGGGGGCGACTTACCTTGAACAATCAGTACTGATCTTGTGTATTATGTAGTTCCACAAAAAGTAGTGATCTGAGTCTGGGGACATGGGGAATGCTCAAACACGAAGAAACTTTATTTTGAAAATCAGGCTAGTCTTACAATGTAGCAATTTTTATTTTATTTATTTAATTAATTTTTTTTGACACAGGGTCTCACTATGTAGTTGAGGCTGACCTGGAACTCACTATGTAGCCCAGGCTGGTCTTGGAACTCACAGCGATTCTCCTGCCTCAGCCTCCCAAGGGCTGAGATTACAGGTGTGCACCACCACGCTCAGCACAATGTAGTAATTTTTAGATGACAACAATGAATGAATTTTTCTGGGTGTGGTGGTGCACATCTATAATCCCAGTACTTGGGAGGCCGAGGCAGGGGGATTGCTGCGAGTTCAAGGACAGCCTGGGGTACTTACGGTAGTGAGTTCAAGGCCAGCCTGAATTATACAGTGAGACTGTCTCCAGAAAAAACAGAAACAAAAGTGCTAGTGCCATTTAATCTGTATTTGGCACTACATTAATCTGCAGCAAAGGGAGGGTGATCCTTTCTCCCTGAGGTACTCAACCAGCACCCTGGAAAAACAATATTTACCTAAATCCCAGAATATTTTACAAGTCAACAATTCAAAGACTAGAAATTAAGGTGGGAAAAAGACTCTGGTCATCTCTTCGAATGAGAAAGGAAGAAGAACTCCTGATCCTTAACCTGAGGCAGGGTCCTCTAACAGTGGTGGCGAACTATGGCACACATATCGTTTTTCTTGTAAGACAGAGGATGTTAATGTACAAGTTGTTTTTTCTAAACTAAAACCTTAGTGCTCAGGTTTAACTGCAGTGTTGGGCTCTGGTGGCAGTCTGGGGGCTCATCTCTCAAAGGAATCATAAAGGGGATTATAGTAGATTAGAATGAGTTAAAAACATACACATATATAAAAATAAAACACCACATCACCTCACTAAACTAGATTACTTCTTTTGCTGCTTAGGGTCCATGGGCAGGAGCTTCTAAAATCCAAGGGACTAAAGCCCGGCACAGAGGACTGTGGGAGAGTGCAATGGCGTGGCCCGAACAAGGCGTTGACCAGCTATCCCGATGTGTCTTTGGCCACATCCCATATAGAGTCTGAATCACCCATGCACCAGTACTGAGCAGCAGGTTTTGGGATGAGGTAGGAGTGCATCTGAGGAACTGCACACTTGGGTGGGAGCTCAGCAGTAGTTAACCTAGGCCTCGGTGTATAAGTGAGCAAGGAATGGAAGGCAGTTCCAGCTGTCCAACTGCACAGAGGCTGACAGGACAATCCAACTCAATTTCATCAGGCTGCACACCAACAGCCAACAACCAGTTAATTCAGCATGGCCTACCGATTCATCCCGATGGAACAGTGCTCTTTTAGCAATAGCACGGAAACTGAAATGGCTGCATCCCACAACACTGGTTTTCACCCAGGGCTAACCCATGTCAAGGGAATGGTAACAGCAACTGTCCTTCCATCCTAGCAGAGCCTTCACTGTGCTGGTCCTGGGGCTGAGACCTCCTCTGACAACAGGCATGACGCAAGTCTAAATCTCAAAGCTGTATTAAACCTTGCCCCAGGCCACACAGTAAACCTGCAGAGCAGGGCCTGAGCTCAAGGATGCTCCCCCTTCCAGTCCCCCACATTCTACTGCCTCATCTTCACGGATGTCACTTCCACACTGGCAGTGCAGACCCTCAAGTACAGGGCCCCACACTGAAATGGACAGAAGGGGCCCTACTTCAGGAATTGGCCAGGAGGCGCGTCCCTACGATAATCACCCCAAATCCAGAAGAACTCACGACGACCCAAGGACACTTTCTAGAAGCTCAGTCACTTCTGAGCCACAGTAACTGTGCTCTGCTTAAATGTACCCTTGGAGGGCAGGGCTGGGGGGGTGGCTGCCGGAAGCAGATACTAGAGTCTATTAGGAGGGAAAGAAGAAAACACTTGTCACGGCACCATTTAAGGAGCGCCATGCTGTGGCCCAATCCCTTCAAGGAAGCACTGCCGCCTCATACACCATCAGCACTTTACAGACAAGGGACATGGACCTGGGCGCCACTTACCCGAGTGTGTACTCACACAAGAGCCTGCAGTAATCACTGTGAGAACTGGTAATTAATAAAAGAATCTTCCCGGCACTCTTTAGCTGTTGAAGCCACTTTCTCACAGATTTGGGACACCTGTGTAAATATTTGCCTGGATCTCTTTTTATTTCTGGAAAATAGAGTCCACAGTTTTCTGAAAAAAAAAATGATGGAGGTTTCTTTAAAAAATTGTTTTGAATTAATGTATTCTCCAAAACAATCTCTTTGAAAGCTATAGATTAGAAAGACTAGGTTTAAACAATGGCAATGATACCACTGCTAACTGCTTTTTAAAAAGAACTTTTTGTTTTTTGATTAAAAATAACAATGGTTGATATCGTTAGTTGATAATATGGATTGGACAGGTAATGAGAACTATTAAAACAGTCAACACAGTATCACCAATAATGCAAACCTAACTATTTGAAATACCAATCATAAATATTCCCTGGACCATCCAACAAATACCTGCTGAACACAGGTGAGGACCAGACAGGCAGATGGCACACCAGAAACACACCCTTGGCAGAAAGCTGGCGGCCTCAGAGGCACAGGCATGCTCCACAGAGCCAGGCTGCAGCCTCAGAGAGGGGTGGAGGCAAAAACAAAAACCAGGAGAAAGAAGCCAGAGAAGGTGAGAAGTCACTGCAACAGACATGAATGAACTTGGATGGCTGGCTCGGCCCTTCTGGGTCCCTAGTGAATTTCCAGGCTGAGGCTGAGCTCTGGGGCAGACAGACGGTGGCCAAATCTCCAGAAGTCTGGGCAAGCTGGAACCTGGGTACTGTACAGACAAGTGCAGACTGGGTTGAAACGCTTCTGGATTCACACAGCATTTTGAAACTGCACTAACAGCTGCAATATTAGATGAGGAAGAAAAGGGAATCCGATGTCTCACTACCTTTAAATGCCAGGGACAGAACACACTCAAAGACAAAAAAAACAGGTTAAAGAGCCTGAGCTCAATGGCAGACTCTGCAATAACCAGACCCCAGCTATACTTGCTCTGTTGGGTGCGACACACTGGATCTAACAGAAATGAAGTTACATTTCAGTAATGTAAGGATGGCAGAGTCTCTAAGCGGAAGGAAAACAAATCCAGAAAGATGCCAACCCTGCTGCCTGCCTGCCAAATTGCTCCCTCTCCCACATGCGGGAGTGATGACTTGTGTGAGGTCCATCCTCCCCCAGGTGCCAGGCGTGCCTGGCAAGGCCCTGGGCTTGTCCTTCTGCACCACGATGGTAATTCTCCCCACCTGCCAGTGAGCTGTGAGGAAGGTACAGGGCACCCAGGCCTGGCCAGTGAATGCTGAGGGAGGCCCTGCTCTCACTGCACCACCAACAGAGGGAGCCACACAGATGATGATGTGGTGGGGGGGCGACGCAGTGAAGATGTTCGGCTTCTACTACTGGGTGTCGTGTGAACCACTGCAGCCTCTACGACACCGCACACGTCTAACACCCTGGTATGTCGGGGTACACACAGGAAAGGTGCGGGGTCTCTGGTGACAGCCCCAGGCCTCCGATTAAACCACTGAATGAATCATCATTAGAAATACAGCACCTACCATTCAACTCTAGTGACTTCTGCTCACGTAAAATAATTTAATAAAAGCTTTGACATTAAGAACATCTGTTATCTATAGCCTAAAGCATCTTGATTCAGGAAGTAGAAAGGTTATGAGAATAATATTTAGACCTTAAGATTACCATAAAGGTATTATTTGTCCTAACCTCACTATTCTGCTAACAAGAATCAGGAAAAATTAAAGTATACAAAAAAAAAAAAATAGACTTCAAGAAACAAAGAGCAAAAACAAAGTGTGGGTTCTTTTGTATTTTGTTCTACAGAGACATCTGTGTGTAATTTTCTAGGATTTCCTAATATTTTAAAAGCTATGTAAGGACCCTTACAAAAATTATCTTTTCTGTCTTTCAGAGGAAGATAATGACATGGCTGAGGGCAGAACAGTTTGATGAAGGCAATTCCGGAGGCTATGTCTCTCTTAATTGTACTAACAGAGACACATGTGAGACTATTTCAGAAAAACAGGGCTTCTGTAGCAAAATAAACCTCACAGGCTAGATAACAAAAAGATTTATAGTGTGCAATAACAAAATTTTTATTCGGAAAACTGTTTCCTAGTTATATGTGCTTGGTGCCATCTAATGGTCAAAATATAAAATTGCTACTAAAAAATCAACATTTCTGAACAGTCCAAAAAAAGGGGAAGGGGATGAAGAGATGCATAGAGGGAGGTGGGAGGAAAGGGAAAGGGGATTAAAAAAGGAATTAAGATGAGTTATGTACATGTACCAAGTCCACAAGGAGTGTAAAAATGTACTACAGACATGTACTAATAAAATGATTTCAAGAAAGCATATACATTTACAATTACAATTTCTTACCTAGATTCATTTGGTATTTCTAAAGACTAATCCAAGGGAGAAAAAAAAATAATTTAATCAGAGAAAAATATCCTGAAGTAATACTGGGCTGTCCATTTGTTCATAAGCCACTGAAGTGGACAAATTAAAAACTCAAGCCTTCTACAAACAGATGCCAATGTAGACCAACTATGAGATACTCTTACTACAGAACACCACTGGCCGTCACTGGGAGAAATACCTTTTTCCCCTTGTAACTCCAAATCATTAAGGAACAAGAGCCATAATTATGCAGTAGTAAGTACACAATCATTTTTCTGCTGAAATAAATCAAGGTATTAAACACAGGAAGAGGTACAATAAATATACTATAACACATTATAATTTTCCTATTAAATCATTTCCCTGAGACTAAACCCTGAACAACAAGGCTTGGGGTGAAGGAGACATCTAATGGACGAAGACCTGTAGCGCGCAGGAGCAAACACAGGACGTTTACAGACATTCAGAGTAATTATGCGATCTCAACACACAGCCAGAGGGTGACGCCTGTGGTTCATGCACTAGCAAAGCCATTCCACCCGCAGTGTTTTCCCTCTTCCTTGCCCCCTTCAGAAAGCCACGGTGTTCACTACATGCCAACAGACCGACACCTTCCGGACAAGACAGGGAGTTCAGGTCATGCGGAAAGGAGGGGCTTTGTTTGCTCTGAACTCAGCAGGTGCCTGTGTGTCCACGTAACCTCCCAGAGACTTCTGTTTCACTGCCATTTCAGGTCACTCATTTTCCTGGCCTTCCTGTGACACTTGGATTTGTTGATGTTGGTATTTTCTGTCCCCAGATGGGATTAAAAGTCAAAACATTTTTTTTTTTTGGTACTGGGGATTGAACAAGGCAAGTGGGGGCACCACTGAGCTAAATCTCCAGCCCCTAAAAGTCAAATTTTTAAAAAGCAGGTTCAAATTAACAAGGGCAGCTCTCCATGGTAACTGGTTAATACAGCACCATGGAGTAGCAGCTGAGTGGGTAACAGCCTCCGAGCACTCAAGAGGCAGAGGCCTAAGTCCACTGAAAGGGTCTCAGGGCCTCTTGTAGAAGAATAAAACCAGTGACGCATGAATATTAAAAGGGCTTGATTTTTAAGGCGACAACTGTGTCACGTGGCTGTTTCTCCCATTGCCGAGTAAGTGAGCATTCTTGCTAACCTACCACTACTACCATGAGATTTGAGGACACGCTGGCTGCCACTTCGGCCTCCAGCCAAGAGCTGTTGCTGTCTGTACCGCAAAACCTAATTTAGGAAATTTAAATATTTACAACCATTACCAGTTAAGAGCACACTAGTAAATAGGTAAAATACTTAGCTATGAATTGTTTAAATATACTTAACTGCACAGATAACTTACTTAATTAAAAAAATAATTTTGGGGGGGCTAAGACAAATATTTTTTAGAGGACTAAAAACTTTTTTATACAGGTGGCAAAAGATGATGCTGACATTTAATATTAAAAAGATTTTCTATTTAGAATCTCTATCACATTTAATATTTGTAAATGAAAAAATCTAGACTCTCTAGATTGAAGGGAAATTTATCTGCCACACATAACGCTTAGAGAAGGACTTTGAAGACCTGGGAATGAAGTATGTAACGCACTGAACAACAGAATGTATAAAACTGACAACTGCATAATATCTGACTTCCATCTCTAATTTAACAAGCTGCATGTGTGACTGTCCCAGCCGGTGTGGTACAAATGGATCTAATCACTTTCATCGGACTTTTTACTAATAAAATGTCTATAAATGGACCAAGTCTAGCTAGTTGCTTGGTTTTTTGAGACAGGGTCTCACTATGTAGTTGAGACTGACCTGGAACTTACTATGTAGCCCAGGCTGGTCTCAAACTCACAGAGACCCTCCTGCCTCAGCCTCCCGAGTGCTGGGATTACAGGCGTGCGCCACCACGCCCGGCTTAGTTGCTTGAATTTGAATAACTGTTGCCCAACTATAAATATTAAGATTATTCAGACCAATTAAAAATTATTCTAATAATCAACAAACTTATTTCACTAAATTAAGAGAAATTTATATTTGTGAATTTAAAACATTTTATATATAAAGGTGGCTGATTTGTGCAGTGTGCAAAATTTCATAATGGGTTTGGCTTTTTTGGCATCCACAGCAACACCCACTTTTTCAGATAATTTTTTAAAACAATCTCTATATCGCTTGTGTGTGTTTCTTACAGATTCTAAATAAGTTTCTATAAAGTGCTTTTTCAAGTAGTTTGTGCCCGCAGCATTTCTCCATGGGTTAATGTTTATCAGTAATTAATTCTCTAAATTTTAACATGGCTTCTTACGAGAACCCCATTGCTGGTATATATAATGTGCTTTTATAACTAATGCACCACAAATTAGCTATATTACAATTTTTTATAGCACTTTATTGTTTTCCTCAATATAAGACTCTCTGTTTTATGGCCAGATTATTATTACACTCAGTGGTCAATTTTTCTTTTATTACTCCATTACTCTTGGCGGTTCTCACTTTTTGGGGATTTTTTTTTTCTTTTTATTGAGTTTATTGGTACCATCTAGGTATACAATACAGTTACATTCATCATTGGGATTCTGTACCTTTACATAATAGGTCTTGATTCTCATTTTTCCCCTTGTCCCTGCCCTCCCTTCACCCCCTCCTCCCCTCCCCATTTACAAACACTTTATTTCCATTTTTTCAGTTTCTCATATTTTTTTCCTCTTCCTTATTACCTTTCCCCCACCCTTCCCACTTTCCCTACACCTTTAACACTTTACTTCCTATTTCACATTATTAATTATCTCATTAGGATCCTGTGTACTATTACAGTTTTTCACACCAAAGAAACTATTCAGTATTTCAGTTAAAGAAATCTCTGTATGAACATTAAAAATAGGGAATCCTAAAATAAAACTAAAAAGGAAAGTAAAAGAGAAAAGGCAATGATGTAACATTAAAATAATCCTTAATTCTGGAGATGAAGATGGTCCCTGAACATATTTAAATTGCTTCTTGCTCTTATAGTCTTATCTTATTCTTTTTTTCATTATTTAGAGAATACTTTATTAGTTTCTGTAATCAAACCCACGTAGATATGACCTTATATATTTAGTACTATGTGTTACCCCTGTACACACGGAAAACAAAGTAAAAAAAAAAAAAATTTAACATTTCTAGACCAATATGGCTGTTCATTTCTGTACAATGCCAACTCAACACAGTAAACTGGGATGACTTTTTTTGGGATTTTTATTTGTAAGTAATTTTTGAATACATATTTGTATATTTTAACCTATTCATTTTTCAATTTTAAGCATATTTCAACTTTGTAAATTTTTTTCCCATTAGAGTGTCAAATACAGAACACAGATGATTCTTTTTATCTTCATGAAATAAACTTGTTGATTATAATTTAAAAAACTGATCAGATCTGTTTGTAGCACCAGTGGTTCAAGCCACTGGATGGGACAGTCATGCATGTACCACTGGTGGTCCAAGCCTGTGGGGCAGGGCAGTGGGTTAATGCGGATTCTGCTCCTGCATGACCGTATCAATTTACACACTTCTCCTATGTCTCCAAAGAGCCTGATACAGCTGGTCTAGGCTGGGCCACAACACTGCTTTTTATTTGTTTGCTTGTTTTAGCTCCCCAGGAGATTCTAATGAGACACTGGAATAAAGAATCACTGCTGCGAACCAAACTATAAGAACCTGGCACATTACCATTATCTGCATTCCTTGCATGGTTCACTGGATATCACAGGCTCTAAGAAGACAAGAACTTCCTGATTTTACAGTATCTTATTGGTATATAGGCTTGTGTGCAATAAAGGCAATAAAGGAATATTAACTGCTGCTGATATTCTCTAATGTGACTGTAGTTAATAACATTTACTCTTGCTTTATGCACATTAGTCATGGTATTTTATATTTAATTAAGTATTCTGATTTTAGAATGATGGATTTCATGTGACTGTAGAATTACTGGAGTAAAAGAGGCTGACATGGGCTTTTTTTGAGGGAAAGTTATTCACATAGTTCAAGTGAGTATCGAAAGCCAAGGAGAGTACCTTCTCTCTCCAGAGCCATCAAACTGGCAAGCCTTGGGCTGAACAGTCTACAAGTATTTTTGGGCGGTATAATCCATGTTTTAAAATTTGTAAATTTTAATGCTTTTGGATAGCATTACACAAGAAACAACAGGGGCCTCTGCAGGCTAGAAAGGGCTAGAAAGCTTACAGCTGGTGATATTTTCTCTTGTTAATGTCAGAGGAAGCGGAAAGAACTCTAAAAATGTACACGATGACATGATTAGAAGAACCCAGAGAGCCTGCAACTTCATATGAATAAAGGCTCTGTTGCCTAAACATAGTCTTAAAAATTACCTGAATGAGAAATAGGAATGTTTTTCCTGGCATGACAAAGTAAAGATGGTTGCAGATAAAACCTAAGACAGGTTTTAGGCTAGCTTTAAAGAGACATGCAGCAAGTTAGATCTCAAATAATTTTAAAATTTATTTGCCAGGCATATGACCACCTTAGAAGGTTTTGTTTTAACCAGAAATTAATCTGATTGATTATCCTGACATAAAACCTCCCATCTCCTCCAGAAGAGAAGACCTACAAAAAATCAGGAGAACTAAAACAAAACGGAGTATATTGGGGCAAAGCAGGTTCAGAAATGTGTTAATGCTATTGTTTAAAAAATTTTTTGCATACTTGTAACCTCAACACTCTGGGAGGCAGAGGTAGGAAGATCACAAATTTGAGCCTAGCTTGGGAAATTTAGCAAGACATTGCTAAAAGGAAACCTGCCTTCCCCTGGGGGCTAGAATGCTCCATTCCATAACAAACAAAAGCCCAGGAATAAAACTTTCACCTGGTTTTCTTCTGTGGCACACAGATTTATGGAATGCTATGACAGCCTTTTACGATATACACACTGTGCTAACTTCAATTCCCAAATGAGTGTAAACTAAGATGGATCGCCCTTCAGCACCCCAGACAGCCCTGCTCTCTCTCCTGCTCCATGTCTGAGAGCCTGGAGCCCTGAGGCGTGCAGGGTCCTCAGGCAGAAAACAGTGGGCCTGGAGGAAGGTTCACAGGTGAACTGTGGGAGCCACTGCTCTCGAGCCAGGGCTTCCAGCCCATCCCTCTCAGCCCTACCAGTCCTTTTCTTCCTGGTGGACTCCTCACACCTTTGCATGCTGCCTCCTAACATACACAGTTATTTTAAAACACTTAGACCTGAAGGGCTTTTTAAACTAAAGATTAAATAACAATGCTTTGCCAAGTTAATATGAAGGATACAAAAAATAAAGTTGTAAATTCAATCCTTACATATACTCTTATCTAGATCCACTTACTTACTGGCTCATATTATTAAACATGTTTCCGCTTTCTCTTTTCATTATATTGTCTACAATTAAAAACGAATCATTTTTTTTTTTTGGTATTAGAGATTGAACTTAGACCTTGCACTTGGGAGGCAGATGTGGTGCCACTGAGCTAAATCCTCAGCCCAAACCATTTACTTCTGTACCTTCTGACTTGATGTTAATAAGAAAGTAGGTAAAGAATTTTGCCCCACTGTTCCTTAAAGCACATGCTCTGTGACTACCAAGATGATGAGTGCCCTCTTACCTGAAAGAAGTTCTCATCCTGGAAGAGGGACAAAAACAAATCCCCAAGACACAGCCAGCAGTGTGCACAGGAAGCAGACAGACGCTGTCCCCAGGGCGGCTGGGGAAGAAAAAGGTGACTCCTCCAGCAAGCGAGGGCTCACAGGTTGCAGAGGTTTGGACTGAGCCCGGGTCAGCGAGAGGTGTGCAGTGGCTAAGAAGGGACAATGGCTGTCCAGAGAGGAGTGCAGAGGACAAAGAGAAATGGGGAAGGGGGTTCTGGAGCTGAGGGTCCAGGATGGAGTGGCTGGGAAGTGAGACTGTCCTTCTGGCCTGCACAACAGATCATTTCTTCTGAGCGCGGGCCTGTGTGCAGCTGCTGCTGCCCGAAGCCACTGTTTCAAAACTGATTTCTTCTTTGCTTTTCCAAAGTTCAAGCTGCTTCAAAGGCTGGTTTAATTCTCACTTTTCTCAGTTTTTTCTTCCCACTGAATATGCCCAATACTTTATAAGGTATTTGACATACTCTATTACTAATTTTTGTACACAACTTACTCGTTACATAATAGATTTTATCTTCCACTTAATCTCCATGAAAGTATTTTTTCTGTGCCATTATAATAACTAGATTCTGGATACGCAGGACATATTTAGTATAGGTGATGGAATTAAAATTTATTCTCTCAAGGAGCCTAAACATGCTCACGAAATTTTAGTGATATTATTATGCAGGTTAACACAACAACCATTTTTCTTCTATATTCAAAAGTAAATCTTATTTCTACTCAATCTAAATGAGACTTACTTAAACATTTTAATTCAATTCACTGGAATCTAAAAGGTAAAATCTTTTACTAGAAATCTCAATACTGATGTATATTTAATGCATACTTTCAGTTTTTAAGAATAAAACAGCATATCTGCAGGAGATAGAGAACAGTTGAATTTATTAAGGTAGGTGCCCTACCAGTTCACAGAGCACCTGAAAAACAGTATTGTAACAATCAAAATATTTATAGAAAATTATATCTAATTTTCTTTTAACCTAGAAAAAATTTAAGAAAACAGATAAGTGATTAGGTTATTATTATTATTATTATTTTTTTTTAGGGGAAAGGTATGAACATAAATCCAGAGAACTCTAATCTCTGGAATTGTTCAATAACCAAGAAGGAAACATTCAAAATTCAACTTAGAAGAGGCAAATATTTCACTCACTATTATTTAGGGTTTTTTTTGTTTGTTTGTTTGTTTGAGACAGGGTCTCACTATGTAGTGAGACTGACCTAGAACTCACTATGTAGCCCAGGCTGGTCTCAAACTCACAGTGATCCTCCTGCCTCAGCCTCCCGAGTGCTGGGATTACAGGTGTGCGCCACCATGCCCGGCTTTACTCACTATTATAAGCAACCTCAAAATGAGCTACATGTACTCAATGAAAAATGTACACGAAAAGGCAACGGCACTCATAGATGACCAGTAACGGTTCATCTCAAAAAAATGACAAAGTGTTTTCCTTTCCAGACAAGATATCCATTTAGTACTTAAAAGGGTGTTTAACTTAAATGGCCCAGGCCTACAAATTAAATCATTGTCTTGGAGAGAAGGAATGGGAGAAAGGAATTCACGGTTTACAGAGCCTGACCTGGGAGAGTGGCTGTGCTATTCCCACTGTAAAAGCTTCAAAGGGCTCAGCAGCTCTGCACTCTCGTGGTCAGAGACGCATGTTGCAGGAGGTGGCCTCAGTTCCTGGTGGTGTGAGTCAAGACTGACAATCCCGATTCAGGTGTCTGCTGTGCAATCTACTTGGATAAGTGGATTTGGTCACAGAGAGACTGCTGGCTTCTCTCTAAAGCCATGTTAACAGCAGGGCCCACACCATTAGGTAACTGTGTGCAATAATGAACATGAAACATGTAGCATGGTGTTTGGAACAAGGTGAACACTATGTTTGAACTATTTTCACTGCACCAAGGATGACGCCTGGCTGGAGTACAGGAGGAGAACCCAGTGGCTTGGGCCTGGGTGTCCCAGGGCCGTCCCACAGATGACTCACCTTCCCAACCCCCAAAGCGGTTGTCACTGGAACAAGAGGGCTATGCCTGGAATATACAGCAATATCCAGATCCTGGGGAACTTTGAAAAGCACTCCAAAGAACAGATGAGAAACCCGCACTGCTTCAAAGCTGGAAGGGGAAGCAGCACTGTATGGAAGTAAGTGGTTGGAAACAAGAGTACTCACTGGTGTCCTGACAGCCTTGGCAGTCATCTGTCTACACACACGTCAGCAGACACGCAAGTACCAGAAGAAGAGAGGGTACGGGAAGTTTCCCCTAAGAGGAATGAGCTTCAAATTATCTCTGTAGCAAAATGGGGCTACTTTGGAAAAAAATGTCATTGCTCTGTGTGGGCTCAAAATGTAGGACTCTGCCTATCAAAATGCCACTTACCTTTAAAATGTACTTTAAAGAAGCATCTGCTATGGAAAAATGGTTCTCCCTGTCCAGAAAACCCTGGATGGCTGTGGGAACCCAATCTCTGGACAGCTTCACCCCCCCACTCACTCCAATATTCAAGGAATTCCTTTCAGGAAAATGTTCTCTAGCAAGGCCAGACACTCTGGATGCTTGTGTGCAGGCTTCCAGGCTTTGGGAGGAGGAGCACTTACCTGGAAACCATTCAGCTTCCTAGACGACCAGAGAATTTTTGCAGGGCACAATGTAACTTAAAATCACCTTGTAATTCCCCAAGTGATAACGTAGAAACTATCCTTTCCCAAGTTCTGAAACACTAAAAAAGCTGTTAAGTCTTCCGTGAACGTTAGCTCCAGATTCTGGTTCCCTCCCCTGGCCCGTACATGTTAAGGGCTCTGCTGAGGTGATGCGCCCTTTAAGAGATGGGCCTACAAGGAAGATGGGTCATTGTGGACATGGCCTTGAAGGTGATATGGGGACCCTGGCCCCTCTCTCTGTTTCTGCTTTTCAGGTGCCACAGGTGAAATGGTTTTTTCTGTAGCCACAAATGTACTGCCTAACCGCAGGCCCCAAAGCAACGGGCCAAGTGACCATGGACTGAAACTGCTGAAACCATGAGTCAAAATAAACCTTCCTTGAAGTCCAGTTAGCTCAGGTGTTCAGTCACAGTGACAGAAAGCTAACACAGACCACTGGCATTGAAAAGTAGAGTCATTTTTTATGACTACACTTCATGATGAGGTTCAAGAACCTTTGGATTTGGTTTGTGGGAGGAGTATGGAAAAGAAGGCAGAGTGGATCTGTAGCACTGTAACCAGAACTTGGGGGTGAGGGGAGCTGTGGTGAGGGCTCAGAAGACAGAATGCTGACAAGGATGAGAACAAGTAGAGGCTGTGCTGCTGAGGTTTCAGGTGGAAAGGAGGACTCTTGGGAAACAGGCTACTTTTCGGCAAAGAATCTGTCACACTTTGTCCACATCTTGAGACTGTGAGAAAGCTGAGTTTAAAGGTGAAGGAAATGTCAAGATAGCACAGTGTTCAAGTAGTGGCCTGGGTATTGCAGGCCACTTTTTGCCAAATTTAGTGAGAACTGGGAGCAAATACCAGAGGAGAGTTTGAAAAACTTGTAGTTTGGCTAGAAAAGGAGTGTTTGTAAAATTCTGAGGAGGACAGGTTTGGAAAGAGGTTAGTGACATTAAAAAGAAGCGACCCTAGGAGTGCAACTCAGTAGCAGAGCATCTGCTAAGCACGGATGAAGTCACATCTGAGTTTGCACTAAATCTCCGAAGACTACAGACTTGCACTTTTGAGTAATGCTGGAACTGTGAGGTTTACGGGATTCTTGGAGATGACTAGATGCATCTGCCTTGGTAAACTGGAATAAGTCTGCTGACCAGCGTGGAAGGCTATATGTAGTCTGGACTGGAAACGGGCCCCCAACCTGTGGTGCTTGGGGCAGTGATGAACTCTTTCAGAGGCAGCTCCAGAAAAGGTATCAGGTCACTGAAGTACCCCTTAAAGGGGTGACTGGAATCCCATCCCCCTCTTTCCTGGGCACCACAACATGAACAGGCTTCTTCATTACTATGCACTACTTCACCACAGGCACAAAACGCAACAGGGCTATGTGATCAGGAATGGAAATTTCTGAAAGTACAATCAAATTACATTTTCCCTCTACTTTAAGTTGTTTGACTCAGTTATTTTGTCAGAGCAACAGAAAGCTGACTAACACACTGGGTTATCACTGTCACTGTGGTGTGTGTTATTCCGGGTCAATTTCTGTGGACTTATACGCACACCTCTCTAGTTAATATTCTAGTGTGCCTCTTCCAACATTATTAAGGACTCACATACATGTCTGCAGTGCACATTTTATGCAGTTTGCTGTGTTCACTCAATACTATAATTTGAAATTGCATCATATATTTACAGGTACATTAAAAATTATTATTATTTTTTGGTTTGAGACAGGGTCTTGCCGTGTAGTTCAGGTTGGCCTTGAATTCACTATGTAGCCCCAGATGGCTTCAAACTCCTGGTGTCAGACCCCCGAGTGCTGGGACCACAGGCATGCACCCCATACCTGGCTCAAAAAATTATCATTCAGCATCTACTATATACAATGCCTCATACTAATTTTGAAGACAGGGGAATGAACAAGAACAAAATTCCTTCCCTCACAGACTTTGAAGTTTAGAAACAATTTTTTTTAGCACCAGCATAGTAATCCATAGTACAAATGTACATCCTTCGATGATGTTTTCATTATCCCAGATTTGGAGAATAATTATCACTATTTTGACTCCTGGCACACATGAGCAGCTCCCTAGGTTCTAAGAAAAACTGGTTCACTGCACATCCATGTTCCCAGCAGTGACACTTACACTGAGTTTCTTTCCAGAACAAGTGCAACATTTTAGCATCAGATTTTAATTTTTGCCTCTCCATTGGGTAAAAATTTTTATTGTGTATTTCCCTTATTACTAACGAAGCATAGCATCCTTTTGAGTCTTTATTTGTCACTATCTTTTATTTCTTTCATAATTCCATAAAAAACGTTGAAAATTAAGCCATCATCATCATCATAAAAAAAAGTTTGTTGAATTCATCTAGATGAACTAAAGGCAATTTATGTCAAATCACTTTAAAAATTCACCAAACACAGACAATACTTGACAAATGCACTATTACTGATTCCTCAAGTGTTAATCACCCCACCACGAGCCCTCAGGCTTACAGCACTGCATCACTCTGACCTTATCCAGCAGTTTCATTTAGGACCGAAGTGCAAAAGTGCACTGGGTCCAAGGCCACTTCCTTTAAGGGGTTTTTCAGAGAAGCCTATGGAAAGCTGTAAATAGGTACATTTGAAAACCACTGTAGCAGTATCTGTGGTTGACTTTCTTCAAAAGTTAAGTTATGATTATTACTATGGGTTCCAAGAAGAAAAACAAATCCTGACAACATAAAGTGTACAGAACTCTCCTACACCACATCAATACTTTGGAAAGTACCTACCAGTATCTACCAAAACTGAACACACATACACACCTGGCCATGCAGCAGCTCCACTTTCAGGTATAGATCTGAGTGACATGCAAACACATGGGTAAACAAAACACACATAAACAATGTTCATGAAGCATTATTTGTGATCGACTGATTAAATTAATCCAGATGTCTCTATCAACTGTAGAATGGATAAATACACAGCAGCATAGTTATGTAATGGTACACTGCAGGCGATGAGAAGGAGTACCTTGTCAGAGCCCACAACAGGGCTGCATTACAGGAACATAATGCTGAGAAACAACCAAACACACACTACACAACCCCACTTATATAAAGTGAAAAATCAAACAGAATCAGCTTGTGGTGTTAGGTCTCTCAGGGAAGAGCTGCTGGTGAAAGGCGCACAGGAAGGTCTCCGTGGGACCGGTGACTGTGCACTGAGGTAAGTTCATGCCCAACAGCAAACGTAGCCATGGGGGTACCAATAACGCAGAAGTGACAGGGGTTTCATGGGCCTGAAGATGCATTTGAGAAATGAACTAAAAACACACACACTAAATCACACGCAAAAGGATTACATTAAAAGAATCAATGTCAACAAAACATTGTGAATCTGTTCAGTATAGACAAAGCACTTGGTAACTGTTGAAATTTGCATCAGTTAACATTTTAGATTAATCTCAGTATTCTCTGTATCCAAGCCTAGATACTTTTATAATTTCCTAACCCATGGGAAAAAGTTATTTTAATTAAACTTAATGAAAAAGTACATCTGCTAGTAAAAACCACTTTAGGAGAAGAAAGCACTTCTTAGGAGATGCCCCTGCTCTGTATTAATCTTGGTCATATTCATTACCACTGTATTTTCCTCACTTCTTAAAGATTTTCCAGTCATGGAAATGTTAAGTAGTTAAGAACTGTCACCTTTTCAGATTTATTCCATACAGCTTTGGAATTTACTGTTTAACAAGATAATGGAACAGGTGTCATTATTTAATGTTTTAAATGTTTATCATATTTTAATGTTTATCTGCAAAGCATTCATTAACTTATAAACCACAGTTCCCACTTCCCAGACTGTAATCTCACAATTTCATTCTTAGCCCAATGAAAATCCTGTGACTCGATTTCTGTCTGGCTCTGTAAATAACCTTTGATCCAGACTTAAAGCGTCACTGAACTTTGTGGGCACTGAGTAACAGATTTGTATCTGAAAAAGAAAAGAGTCCTTTGATTTTAGAATTAAAGAAATAAACCTCTTGCCAACAGCAATTTCCCAAAGGTTCAGACTCTTACAAGACAGAATCAAGGATACATGGTCTCTCCTTATGACCCTGCAGGAGGTAGGTAAACCAAACTCATTGAAGTTTTTTTTCCAAATGGTGAATTTAAGATTTTATAGCTTTAGATTTTAGTGGGTCAAAATTTATACTGCCTTTTCTTTTGCCAGTGATCTATACATTTCAAATACGCTAAGAATAAAAACTATGAAAAAAATGAAACAAAACACTGTTCTCAAGAATGTTCGCGTGCATAAATACCAAGAGACACATGGAAGAGGGGCCCTCATCATAAAAGGAGGGTTCCAACACCATTTAGGCCTGTGCTCTAGCTCTAACCATTGAGGAGTGGTTATGTAAGTCAAATTTAATCAAATTTAAAAGTAAGTTACTGGCTGGACCTGTTGGTAGATGCCTGCAATTCCAGCAGTTAGAGGACGCTGAAGCAGGAGGATCTCATACCAGCTGGAGGCCATAACCACATAGAGAGACTCTGTCTCAAAAAAAAAAAAAAAAAGTGTCCCCCCAAAAAAGGGTTAGTTCCTGCACCACCCTAGCCACATTCCGAGGGCTCAGTACCCACATTTGGCTTCCACAATGGACAGACAGATACCAATTATTTTACCACTGCAGGATGTTCTATTTGACAGTCCTCCTTCACGTGTAAGCAAACCAGTCCACAGCTACTAAAATTACCAGCTGTGGTTGTATAAAGCTGGAGTGGGACATTTGGGTCAGAATAAAAAGCAAACATGATTTGGCCAGAAATACAGCATTTTAAAAGTAGAAGGAATAATTATAACCTGAAGCCAGGCCAAGACTTCTGTACAGGACACAGTACGGAGTCAGGTGAGCCGGACTTCGCACCTGGGTTCAGTGCACGCCCTTTGCTCGTGTTAGAGCAGTCTTAGGTACCTCCTTACTTCATGAGTGGAATGGGCGCCTAATGGGCCTGGATGACAACAACACTGGAGAGTGGAAAGTGCCTGTGGCTCATGACTCACGTGTCAATGACACTTTCGGTATCATCAGCAAAGCTGGCCACAGATGCTCCTCACTGCTGTGGTCAGGACTGAAAAGCCTTGTGGGCAGATCCCACAGCTCGCTGCTCCCACTAAGTAACATCACTGGTCGGTTGTTTTCACCATTATAGAACGCTGTCTCTAGATGACACAGTGATTCTACCTTCAGTTTCTGTAATAAACCATGTTCAAATACGTGGTGTTGTATGTTCAAAATGAACACACACCACTGTCTGCTGAAGTAAAGATGGTGGGAACAACTTTCAATTTTACACTGCAGTTTGGTATCATGGCAAGAAAACCAGAGGTAACTAGTTTTAGTTGCCAGCACTGAACTTCTTTATCCTCTAGTATACTGTGTTTCTAAGATGTTACATGCAGTGACTTGTTCTACAGGATCCCCTCATGTACTCTGCACATTTTAGTTGCATTATTTTCTGGGAGGTTTGTGCTTACAGTCATACCATCCCTCCCAAATGTTGTCTGACTTGTTTCCACTTCCCCTCTTGAGAAGAAAACAAAAACCAAACAAAAAAACACAGAAAGGAATGGGACTCTTCTCTCTCTCCCTCTCTCCCAAACACACCCACACCCACACCCACAGTTTTATCAAGAGATAGGTGTGATCTAAGGCTCAGAGTAGAAAAAAATGTGGTCAACAACAAGGCTGACAGTGGTAGCACTGAGGTAAAACTCAGTTTTCTGAAGGTAGGTTCACATTGTTCCCATCATCTGATGTCTTTTGGAGGACAATTTTCTATCATTTCTATTCTTGCTGAACTACTTGTTGGCAGCGCATGAAGGATAAACACGGAAGGGTGTCTCCTTCTGTGACCTCAGGCGTTAGTCTATCAGATGAAAAAGCCCTCATTCAGGTTCAGAAATGTGGCTCTCGATCAGGTGAGAGACCCTGTGGGTCTCTGTACACACAGAGGTGCCGCGCTCCTTGCTCCTAAACACAAGCTGCCTGAAAGCAGGGTGGCACGTGCAGAGCAAAGACGCCCCCAGATGTGAGAGTCACGCGAAACAGTCAAGGGAAGGGCAGGTGGAGCTCTGCACAAGCCGTCATTTACTGGCCACGCTTCCTGGCGTCTTCTGGTTCGGTAACAAGCTGTGAACTACAGGGAGGTGGTTTGGAAAGTCTGCCAATGAACGAGTGAGCCTGACTAAATAGGTGGCGGTAACCCAGAAATTGTTGTTCGCTCCTTGGCGATCTCAATTTGGAGAGGAAATGAATGAATGGATCCCTGTTTGTTGATGTAGTCAGTGCCACCCAGCAGTCTGACAGGAGAAAGAACCCTTAATTTAACATGATCTCTTTGGGAAGTTTTAGAAAAACCTTGTTCATTCCTGGTACTAAAAAAGTCAATAAAGGGTATTTTCTGAGCAAAGCAAGGTGCCCTGGGGCCATAAATTGCCAATGCCCCCTGTGAAAATATTCAGTGTATGGGCAGCATTATCTGGGGTGATTCTAGTATGAAGCTCGCGATGCAGCAGATGTGTAGGCAAAGTGTTCAATGCATTCTAATACACACACACACACACAAATGTAACAACTGCTCATCTGTGGGAGCAACAATGGACAACAAATCTTACTTAATACTTTCCATGGGTCAGGTTCTGTGCTAAGTGCTTTATTTTCATGTGCAGAATTTAAAAATAGTTGTGTCAAAAGGCCAATGTTAAAAATAAAAAAGTGGTAGAGCTGGCATTTCAATCTCCACCACACTAATTTTAAAAATTGGATATATTTTTTACTGTATTATATTGTCCTCCACTCCATGTACAGTCACAAAAATTAACATTAACCACTACACCAGGCTTATTTGTTCTTACAATGTGGGTGGCAGATGGTAGAGAATTACGAATGTTAAGCGTCATTCGACCCAGTATTCTTTGTTCGTTTGTTTTTGGGTGGTGGTACTGGGGGCTGGACCCATGGCAATAGCATTGAGCTACATCCCCTGGCCTTTAAATTTTTTACTGTAAGACAGGCTCTTGCTAAGTTAGCCAGGTGGGGCTCCAATATGCACCCCTCTCACATCAGCCTCACCAAAAAAGCTCAAAGTTTATGGAATGCATAACTGGGAAAGAGAGGAAAATTGTCATTTTTAAGATACAATCCGATTCCGTAGATACCATAAGGTCAGAAGATCACAGAATATCAAGGTTAGCTTCTTCCTACCCTGATACCACCAATCACAGTCTTACAGTAGGTGCGTGGACAAATACTGGCAGGATGGATGGAAAGACGAATGATGTGGCCAAAATATTCACTATCAAATACAGTCAGAGGGCAGAGGTCTTTGCCTAGCTCCTCATTCTGCTTGCCAAGTTTGCAGTTCAAAATAACTCTTTTCAGTGACTTCTAAAGTTAGTTCTAGAAAAGACTATCTTTTGATCTTCAAATTCCATCCATGATTTCAGAGTCTGCTTGAGCATATCAAACGGGCTTACTATTAGCTGTTATTGTTGATCTACATCTATCTACACTTTTATCTCAGTCAGTGAACATATTTAGTGATTAACAAGTGAGTCTACAGTAAAAGCATGCCTTCTTAACCAGAAGTTTGCACGATGTTCAGGTAGGCAGCTGTCTAACCCTTGTAGGGAAATGATATGAAAACAAACATTTGCACTGTGGTCATGCCTCAAAGCAGAATATGTGAACTATTGTTGGCATCCTCGTATTGAACTAATCTTAACAACTATTTTAGCAATGACTTGGTCTCCATCTGGCCATGTCCAAGCTAATGTGGGACACTACCATTAATCAATCAATTAATTAATTTTTAAGACAAGGTCTCATTCTGTAGTTCAGGCTGTCTTCAAAGTTGTGGTGATCCTCCTGTCTCAGCCTCCCAAGGGCTGGGATTCCAGGTATGCACCACAGTACCTGTGTTCATTGCCTTTTTTGGGGGGGTACCAGGGATCAAACTCAGGACCTTATGCATGCCTTATAGGTGTGGTGCCACTGAGCTAAATCCCTAGCCCTTCATTACATTCTTTTTGGTACTGCGGAATGAACTCAGGACCTTGCACTTGTGAGGCAGGTGGCAGCACCACTGAGCTAAATCTCCAGCCCCCTTCATTAGCTTTTTAATAGAGAAATGTTAATTAAAAAAAAACTTAGTTAATAAATTATAGGCTACATCAACTGACTTCCTACTAAGAAATGAGGATTTACGTAACTCATATTACCCTTTATTATTCTTCTTTCCACACAATTTTTATAGTTATACGGTTTTTTCTTTTATTGTCACAGTTTACATATGTTAAGATATATTGTTGTTCCATTAATTTTTTATCAGGTAAACTTCTTTATTAATTTTATTGGTATACTTTTAACATACATAATGATCACATTTTTCATGGAGTATTTATACCTGTACATAATATGTCTTGATTCTTTTTCCCATTCTTCCATTAATTTTTAAGTTTTCAAAACACTATTTCTCCCCTTTTACCAACTCTCTTATCTCCTATACCCTAACTCTTGACAGTTTTCTTTTTAAAAAAAATTTATAAACTAATCTTTCTATGTTTTATTTCTCAAATTAGAGGCAAATATTCAGTTTATGTGCTGTCAATATTATCCATTTGTGAAACTACTAGTATGCTAGAATTATATTTCTACTTCTAGAGGTTTGTTTTTGTGGTCCTGGGGACTGCTAGGTAAACATTCCAGCACTAAGCTACATCTCAGCCCCAGAGTTTCATTTTATGATCTCTTAGTCACTTGAAAGAGTTTGCCACTAGAATAAAGGCAGGTGGATTTCCCTTTCTTAATGTCCACACTTGCTAAACTCAGGTCTCATTTTTGTAGCATGTGAATGGACCACGGCATAACTGTTTAGGTTTTTACTTTATCTGGAGTTTCTAATTGCATTTACTTTACACTAGTTATCAAATCCTCAAAATTTATATCATTTTATGAAATGAAAAACTTGAGGTTTACTGTAGCAGAGTCACAATTAAACTTTTGAAACTCCATTTTTGTTTTTAAATGCTTAAATAAATAGAACCATGCTCCTGTGTGTGTTTGTATAGAGACGATCTATGCATATGTATTAATAAATTTCATTTATTAGGTACTTTCAGTTTATAAAACACTGTTCACATATATTATTTTCTCAATCCATAAAGCAGGCAATGCTTTCTCCATTTCACAGATAAAGCAATTCAAGACTGATAGACCAAGGGTTAACCCCAGTAACACAGAGAGTGAGTGAGTTGCACGTTCAAGACCTGAAGTCAACTTTTTCTTTTTTAAAAACCAGTGCTCTTTGCTTCTACACAGCTGCCTGGCATGTGGTCTCTTTCCACTTTTATTTAGAAGAAAATCATCATGATTTTCTGATTTATAAGTTCTGTTATCAATTACAGCACTCCTATGGAAAGAAACCTGTACCCCTTACTTATTACTAGGTCTTATGGGGTATGATTTATGCAAACAATAAGAAAGCTAGCAGAAGTAGGAGAAAAGCGCAGATAAACTAAAAAGTCATTACAATATCAAGAAATGCTACAACAGGGCCGGGGATTTAGCTCAGTGGTGCCACCACCTGCCTCCCAAGAGCAAGGACTGGAGTTCACCCCTGGTATAAAAAAAAAAAAAAAAAAAAAAAAAAAAAAAAAAAAGAAGCGCTACAGTAATAAGTCAAAGGATTCATAAAGGATTCACAGATACTTTCTCCAACAATACATGAAAGTCTGTAGAGCCCTGGGGCTCTTGTGAATAACCTTACTAATATTAATGTTCACATACAGAAGAAAGTGAGCCCGGTTGTCCTCTGACAACCACATCACACGTAAAGCGCAGGAAAAAGGCTGAGTGAGTACTGACTCTGAAAGCTCAAGTGCTACCAGAGGCCCTTCCTGAGAAAACCAGGGTCTACTGAAGATTAACATGGAAAGAATCCATAAAATGAAACCTAGAGAAAACACATCACCTAGTGGCGTGAGTAACTTTACCTAACTCCTAACAACATAATCTATCCCAGTGTTAACTCTGAACACTCAGAGATCTGTAGAGGTTGGTCAACTTGCCTAAGTCGGTGAAGTGTGAACTCACTGCTCTTTAGCCATCAGGATACTACCACTCCCTAAGACCCAATGCAGAAAACTGGAAGATACACAACAAATTCTCACCATGACATTGATGGTGATCAGTTTTCATGTGATCACTGGGCTAAAGGGATATTAAACAGGTAAGTTCATCAGTCTAAATGTCTTTATTTATACTTTTGACTTCATCTTTCTTTCTTCTATCAAAAAAAATAGGCAATGACTGCAGATTTACAAGAAATAGTACAACTGATCTGAACTCATCTCTGCTAATGTTTCTTATTCTGTTTCTGGTGGGAACATAATGAACAGCATTATTACTGGTGCCATAAGAATCTGGAACAAGTACATATTATATATCAATACATGCACTTTTAGAAGTTAGGTACCAGGAGGGAAACCCCTCAAAGTTCAAATGTTGGTTATAAAACTTATACAATATACATTATTAGAAAAACATGACAGGGAATTCTGAAATCTCTTTAGCAACAGAAGGCATGGCATACAGTTAGTCTAGACAGATTGTTTTCCTACTGTGCTTCATCCTATACAGATGGTGGCATTGTGCATCTGAAAGAGGCAAGATAAGATCATTCTTATGTATCATTAATCACATATATAAGAATTGCTGAAAGCTTTCATCTTATCACCAACAAAAAATCTTTACCAGTTAATATTTACAAAACACCCACTAAGTAGAAATCTCTTGCTGAGTAACACTTTTTTTTTTGACACAGGGTCTATGTAGTTGAGGCTGACCTGGAACTCACTATGTAGCCCAGGCTGGTCTCGAACTCACAGCGATCCTCCTGCCTCAGCCTCCAGAGTGCCGGGATTACAGGCATGTGCCACCACACCTGGCTAAAGGTTTTTTTTTTTCTTTTTCTTTTTCAAGTAAGACTTTCTTCCACCACACCCTAAATGCAGGAGGGTTGTTTTTAGTTTACATCTATTGAAGACCTCAAAAGGTCTTCCTTACTTCCTTATACAGAGGCAATTTATCCTGAAGTTTGGGTCAAAGGTATAAATTCTTGCTAAACTGCAAAAGGAAAAGTATAATTGTGTACTGTCTTTTTAAATTATTGACTTTCAGACCTGAATAATGTTGAATGAGGACAAACACATATTTTAAAAGAATGGATTCTCCTGCGTTTAGCATGTAGCTGTGTTCACAGCTCAAGTCTTGGCCCCAGACTGAACAACTCTGAGCTATTTTGGGGAAGTCAATTAGGCCTCTGAGCCTTAGTTTCCTCAGTTAAATAAGGAGATGGAGTTAGATGATTTCTCGAGTCTCTTTCAGCTGGGGAACTCTAGGATTCCCTGTACTGGGCTTTATAGTTACGCATGAAGTCGATGTACTAGAATTGCACAGAACCCATGCCAAAGAAAACCTGAGAACACGTCCCCCATGTCATCCTTGGGAAGGCATCTCACATTGGAAACCGAGCAGACCTGTCACTGGAGCTGTTCACATGCTGCGTGATTCTAGCACTTCAGCTGTCAAGAATCCAGAGACCACTACATTTATGGCAACTTTGTAGGTCTAAAGTCTTTCCTGTTTGATTTTACTCAAGACCCAATAAAGCAGTTGTGAAAAAGTAGAGCACTGTTTACATTTGGTGTTTACTATCACATTGTCATTTTTATTCCTCTTGACAATTTTAGCTGTATAAAAGGAATAATTAATGTGGTGTGTGTGTGTGTGTGTGTGTGTGTGTGTGTGTGTTGTTTTCTCCAGATACCAATACCGTTGACTCCTTTATCTTCCTTACCTCATACCCCTCACCAGATAACAATTCACATCTGCCTTCTATTTTCAAGTCTGTTAACAAAACAAATTCTCTCTTTTTAAGATGTGTGTGTGTGTTCTGTTTTCTCCAGATACCAATACCGTTGACTCCTTTATCTTCCTTACCTCATACCCCTCACCAGATAACAATTCACATCTGCCTTCTATTTTCAAGTCTGTTAACAAAACAAATTCTCTCTTTTTAAGCAAGAACTATCAGGAATTATTTCCTTTCATCATGTAACAATAATCTCACTTTCCAAGGAAAAAGAATTTCCCATCACAAAGAAAAAAAAAAAAAAAAACAAACAAACCCAGGCAGATAAAAATATATCGCTTAGGTTCAGGAAATGCTGACATTCCTCTGCTGAAAAATATGGCAATGGGAAGAGAAAATGAACATATACTGCCTAGCTACGATGTGCCAGGAACTTTATCTATCACATCACATTTAATATTTACTTCACCTCTGAGAGAGATCTGTATTGCAAAGTGACCAGGGAAAAGAGCTCTGGGGTTGATTCAGAGGAAAGAAATAATTTCCCCATATACAGAGAGAGTCCAAGTACTCTCCACTGTACAATTATTCTGAAAACTATTAAACAACATACAACTTCACTGCTCATGGAAATCAGTTTGAAAACATTAAAAGGCAAATACATAAATATTGCATTATTTTTTCAATACAATAAAAGAAAGAACCTCTGTTGAAAGGATGATAATAAGCATTTTGCATTTAACTACTATTTATTATTACTTCATTTTCCCTACCTTCTGTGTATGATGGACTTTTGTATCCTTTTTCTATTAAAGATGCAGTTCTATTAAAATCATTTTCTTCATCCTCAAAACATTTTACCATAGCCAACTACAAATATTTACCCTCACTTGACAAGCAAGAGGCTTTTTAAAGGACGGAAACACAGTCTACATAAATGGCTTAAACTTTTGAACTTTAGTCCACAACTACAGACTCAAGGATTTCATTAGCACAACTTAAGAGTCATTCAACATTTATTTGTCTGTGCGTCCACTCATGTGCTCTTCTTTAATGCAAAAAGGATCCGAATTATGTGTATGAAACACTTAAAAACAAGATATATAAAATATAAATATAGCAGCCAGAGCAAATCCGAATGAAATGTCAAGATTAGAAACAGAAAAAATAAAGTGCAAGTATACAGCAAGTTACAAACAAATCTGAGCACAGTAGCACTCAAATGGGTAAAAATTTCTTAGGAGTGGTAAACTAAAAAAAGAGCAAAACCAAAGAAGGAATGTATTGCTAAAGGGCTCATTTCAACCTGATTCAAGGAACCTCTGGAAAAATCAATTATAATCATTATTAAACTGGTAAAGACTTTACTATAGTTGAGAAAATGCAAAGCTACAATGTCTAGGATTTATGAGGTCTGTTTTAAATACTACAATTATTTTCTTTTTTTGGTATCAGGGATTGAACTCAGGACCTTGTGCTTGCCAGGCAGGCATGGCACCACTGAGCTACATCCTCATCCCTACATTAAAATTCTAATGTGGGAGACAAAGTTAATGTTTTGTGTATTCATCCAGTTACAAAATTAAGACTCCATACTGTAAAATGATGGGTGTTTACATTTAAATACATGAAAAATAAAAATAAACAAGCTATCAGCCATATAACATGGGCCTTTTATCTTTAAATTAGAAGTTAAACAAGACTCCCTAAAAAACTGTAAAACTTCAATACGTAGAGAAAAGCACAAAACCCATAAATCTATGCGTTAGTGAAATGTTTAAATACAAACATTCATGCAACTGCTGACTAGGTCAAGAAACAGATCCTTTGCTAGGATCCCAGAGGGCTTTCAACACTTCTGCAGAAAAGGTCCTAGGGTCTTGTACTTACATCCTTGCTGTTCTACTACCTGATTATCCTCTACTGATTCCATTTTAAAACTGATTAAATAAATAGAATCATAGAGTATGTACTTCTTGTGCTGGCTTTTTCTCGCATACATGTTTAGGATTCATTCATTGTGTTGGTATATTTTAATTGGTGAACAGAATTCCACTGTTGTTACACAGCTTGTCAACTACACTGCTAATGAACAGCTGGGATATCTCTAACTTGCCCTACAGTGAATGCCTCTGGAAGGTTCTTCACGATACACACAGCAGTGTGGAACAGTTGTGTCATGGAGACACGCTTTACTTTACCGGACAACACCCAACAGTTTCAAAATTTGCTCAACTAATTCATATTCCCACCAGCAGGATGGTTTCCCTTGATCCATGTTTTTATCAACCACTGATACTACTGCACTACACTTTAATTCCAACCATTTCTGATGGGTGTCTACCTCTCATTTGGGTTTTAATTATCATTTTCCTGCCTATCACGAGCACAGAGCACACATTTTAGGTTTACTGGCCATTCAGATTTCCCTGTTTGTGCAATACCCTTCAAGTCGTTTGCTCAGTTTTTACTGGGCTGCTGTTTTCTTGTTACTAATTTATAGAACTTCATAGTTATTTTTGGATACAAATCCTTTTTTGGCCATATGCATTCTAAACTTTTTCTTCTATTCCACAGCTTATCTTTTCCTTCTGTTAATGATGTTTTTTGATGAAGAGGCACTGAATTTTAATGTTTCACCACATTTTTGAATTCTGTGTCTGTATTGTACTTTTTATAAGTAACATACCTAATATTTACTATATTTATCTGATATTCCTACATTTATCAGTTTTTCACTATTATGGAAATTTTCAGACACTTCAGATAAAAAACAATGCAATAAATTGTTACACATTTCATCTACTTTTATAACTGCCAGTCTTTTCAGGTATCTCTCTCTTATACCTCTGTTGAGCTATCTTAAAGTCAAGGTTCCACATAATTTCATCCAAAAATACTTTAGTATAGATATCTCAAAGATAAGGATCTTATTAAACCATGTGCCATCTGAAAATATGACACTTTTTAATATAATCATAAACCAGTTAATGTTGGAAATGTTACCATGTCTCCTAACTGGTTTATTTTACAACTGGCTTGACTCAAGATGCAACAGGGGTCAGAGTTAGTTGATATATCATTTAAATTTCCCTTAATATATAGTTTCCTTTTACCTTTTTATGACATTTATTCAATGATTCTAAATCATTTTTCCCTAAAATTTCTTTCATTCTGGATCATGTCTACTGAAATTTTATAGTGCCTTCGACTTGGTACTCAAGTTCTTAGACTACCAACCAGTAACTAGACAAGTCTGATTCAGTCTGGGTTGGACATCTCGGCGAGAAGGTTGTACAAATGAGGTGTTTCCTGCTGCATCACATCATGAAGCACACGACACCTTATTTCTTTTCTGTGGTAAGATTTATCAACAGATCCGAGTGTGTCAGCCTTTGCCACTTAGTAAATGCTGTATCAGCCTTGCGTGGACCTTGTAACAGCCACTGATAATCACCATGTCCACTGTTTTATTAGGGATTATAAACTGTGACGTGTTAGTGCGTGCCATTAGTCCATTTTTATTTTTCTAAAAGCTGGACTTATACAAAGAAAAACCTTTCCTCCATCAACTGGCTACTGTATGTGATGAAATGGACAACTTCGATTCTTAGATAACTGAACCGATTCCTCCCTTTCACTATATTCAGTTAGACTACATGTATAATGCAAATGTGACCAATAAGACATTTCATTGTTTTAAGAAAATAAAGTAAAACACATCTTTACTTATATCTTTATAATTAAAATAATATATGTCTTTAATAACATAAAAAGATTTAAACACTTATCCTTTGGGATAAATTCCTCTCAGGTTACTATAAATTCAATACAGTTATATAAAAATCATGATATTCTGCAATTAAAATTTTATTGTGATAACGTACTTCTTACTATTTCTTGCTATTTACTGTAACTAAAGCTGGAATTATCTATCCACACTATATTCTTCTAAAATTCTAATAAAAGAAAACTTAGAGGGCTAACAAATCCTTTAGGATAAGAGTAATTTTCTTATCATTTCAAAGATCTTGCTAACATTTATGTATATTCTTGTGCATTTCCAAAGGAACACAAAAGATCACTTTAAAAAACCTTGAGTATGAGTGAAACAAACCTTCAAGGATAAGTGTATCGCAATAAAACCAGAATCAACAAGAGTTCACTGCTGAGGCTGATTTAAGGTTCTTTTCATCAAACCACTAAATGCTTATTCAAAATCTGTTATTCTCCTTGATAACTCAAGAATGATTCAAACAAGTTAATATCAATAGGTCCTCTGTAACAAAAGGTCTTTGAAAATGTCGATATTTAAAGAAACAGAATGCTGAAACCAAAGTGAGCTGAATAAGACACGAGGTGTATAATGGCATTAACAGTGAATCAAACACTCTGGGAAAATATCTGTCATATATTATTCTGAAATAAATCTGCATCCCTGTCCTCACAGCAATACTACCTCAAGATAGATATCTCCCCTTATGCTAAATAAAAATAAAAAAACAGAATTAATATATCTAATTTCTTAATTTTTCAATTTCCTAGAAATTTTGGGCCAAAAAATAACAGTGTGGACTATGAAATTCTTTTCTTCTTATTCACTGGCTTTGTGCCACAGGCACATAAGGGACATGAATTGGAAATACATATCAACTCAATGAAATGTTGCTTAGGCAAGATGATTTAGAGAGCAAACCGTTATTGTTAGGATGGAGGCTTTTTTTTTTTGGTCCTTACCTAAGTCAAGGAATCCATGGTTTTGTTTGTTTGTGTTGCAACTCTTAGATGCTCATATTTTTCCAGGGATCAACCAAAGCGCTGTGTGACTAGATGGGAACTGCTCTATTTTAGGCCTGATTTGGCCATGCCAGAGTTAATGGATCTATTGTTTGATCCAAGCTACAGTTTAACAGACACAAAAAACCGCAGCCCTCAGCAAAACATGCAACAGATGCAGGTTGTCCCATCTGCTCCAACACAGGCTGTGCTGTCTGAGCAGACAGAATGCAGAATGGGATGCTACAGAAAAGAGATAGGACTACAAAGTACAGCACATCTTCCTCGTGCCAAGTTACCTGATAACATCCATATGCACACTTTGACCCCTGCATGGACCCTCACCACAGATATTTGCTCTGACTCCCGTATGGGCCAGGTGTGCCAGACCTCTCTCCGAATCTCCTAGAAATCCCTTCTTTCTTTGTTCATCACTGACGTCCTCTTGTTGCCCTCAGTAGACCTGCACGGAGGGGAATACAGTCTATGCTCCACTGCCTTCCACTAGCTTGCTTGGGTGCTCTCATTCCTCTACTGTTGGACATGCTCCACATTTTCAGAAATAAGCTAACATTTTAGGCTGTTCAGTGAAGCTGCTTTCACCATGCAACACCATGGTGCTCTGCATTTGAAAAGTCTGTTTTGAGAAGAAAAGTTGGAAGCACTTGCTAATGTGGTTTCCACACACCAGCTCCCACTAATTATGACTGCTCTTAGGACAAACGACCAGAAGCAGTTTTCTGCTTCATTGCAGTAATCTCTTTTTTATGACTGGTCCAGGATTTGCCCATCCAATATCAAGATTCTCACACTTGCACAGAAAACACAAATATGTCTGCAGATTTCTTCTATCTCTTCCATTCATCAAGAAAGACCAGGACGCTAGGGAAGGTGTCCTGGATCTAAGATTCCCGGCTTGTTATAAAATGAGAAGTTCAAGCAAATTAACTTTCATTTAAGTTGCATAAATTTAGACCCAGTCCTTCTCCCTGTCCTTCTTACCCATTTCAACAGTTAAGAAATAATTTATGAAAACAACAGAAAACCAGATATATAGGATAAAATAATTTTACCAAGTAAACTTTCTGATGGTGTTGCGAAAGGTGGTAATGTTTTAAACTGACTATAAAACCAACCTCCAATTTCTAAGGAGTTAAGTTTACGCTAGAAAAAGTACAATAAAAAGTCTAACTCTTTTCCTGCTTCCCTGCTTTTCCAGTAGAGCTTTCAGAGATGTGAAGTCTGTAAGAAAATATGCAGCTGGACTACTTCAATACTTTTTCACATAGCTATGCTTTTGAATGTCAGAAAACATTTTAGAACATTATTATTTAATCCCTAAGATTGTTTAGTGACAAACTTTAAAAAGAGCTAACTATTTTTGACATTATTACAGCTCTTATTTCCATAAAATTCTGAATAAACATCTTTAATTAAAAAATTCAAGGGTACTGAAAAGCACCAGTTTAGAATGCAATTTACAGTGTCTTAAAGAGCAGATAAAACTTTGTACACAACAAAGATCTCAAGAGCATCTCAAAGAGTTTACACTTAGGTTCTATGTGAAAGATGTATCTGGATAGGGCAGAATGAGAAGTAGCATGGTAGCATATGGAAGACAGACAGACAGACACACACACAGACACCTTAATCCTAAAAGTCTATCCAGAAAAACAGCAAGCATTCTTGACCATAATTTAGATATCACAGAAACAGAGGCTCATCATTAATTTCTATATATACTTTATCTCTATTGTATTTACCTATACAATATTTTAAATTTAGAAATACAGTTCATATTTAAGAAAATGTGCAACACTAAAAAACTCATAAATATATTTTAACCTAGTTTACAATGAAACATATGGAAGTCACTTATAATATTTAGACCAATAAGTTTTAATCACAGAAATAATAAAGTCTAGATTTTAAATTGGCACCTGTCTTTGGATATATTTACTCAAGTTTTCCCTTAAAGTTCATAATGCCCATGAATGCGAACATAATTAATTGAAAAGTATGTTATGAATGTTATAAACAGTCAAGAGAATCAGAAAAGAAACATGAGACTAAATTTAATTATCTGTATTAAGTTTGTTGATAATGGAAAGCTCAGGTAACAAAGGATTTAATCTTCATAGTCTTATGCATGAACTCAATTCTACGAGATATCACTGAACATTTATATTGAAACTAGTCCACATATTATAACAGAATCTACACTATAAATAGGAATGTCAAAGTTCAGTTATGGTTCTCTAGACACTTTCTAAATATTTATGTACCACAGTATTCAATACAGTAAAACAAAATGACTATATTAAATCTACATTTTTAAAAGGGTGTTTTAAAAGGAATAAATATGAAAAATGTAGAACAATAACAAAAATAGGTTATGCTTAAGTCAGTTTATTACCTTGCTGCCTGAGGCAAATGATCTTCCCTAGTACGTCAGTCTATAACATAATTTTTTATTTATAAAACTTTAAAAAATATGTTAATATTTTGAAACAAACTACAAGTATAAGTTGAAACAAATCTGTATATTATACAAAAAGGGTTCACAATTCTGTTTTTTTGTTGGTGTCACTTAAGGTGAGAAGCCCTAGGAAACATCACAAATTTTACATAATTCAGAAATTCTATTTATGAGCTGTCAGAGAAATTAATGGCACTAGAAACCCTGCAGCAAACCAGGAAGGCTGCCAGTAAAGGCTGAGATTTCTTACTTTTCTCCGATAATGTGCCTGGCACACGAGCTGCTACTGTGCCCAGCAGTTTTGATGCTTATTAGGCTGAGGCCAGTTGTTGGCTAGGAAGGGAGAGGATCTGGTCTGTGGAACACGTATACTCTTTTATGTGCTTGCGTATATTCTCATACATTTTAAAACATGCATCATGCAATGTCTTTTAAAAACATCATACAAAAATTACATAAATTATACACACAGAGTAACTAGTAAATACCAATTTCAAGAAACATTTTGGTATTTCCATTCTGGGGAAAAAGTGAAAGATTAAAATTTACAGAAAGCAAGGCAAAGGTAGATAAGGGAGGTTTCAGCTAAAATGGAGTGAACAAAATGGTATGCAGTAGGACATGGGTATAGTTTCAGCCAGTTCTTAGCCAGTCAAATCTTGTCAAAGCATACAAGAGCAGCATTCTATATTCTAACTCCTGATTTTTCAATCTATGAAAGTAAATTACTGGGCTTATCTTACCAAAACCTAGTCATGCCCTCCACACTGTCTTCCGAATGTCATGTACACTATCTTTCTGATAATAACTCGGCATGTCTCATGTACCACAATGGTGATGTTAAAAACATTACATATTATTATTCTCAAAGATCATGTCAGAATATATAGAGTGAGTGATAAAAATGTCCAGGTCTTGATTACTTCCTACTTCTGAAACAATTCTGGTGATCTCATCTTCACTCTCTATTTCAATTTCCTAAGTTTCCTCTCTCTAAAAGCTTATTATATATGATAGCCAGTGTATATTTGCTATTGCATGTCCAATACTACCACCCCCAAGGCACATTTACTAAACAGATACAGGACTTCCCAATGTTAGCAGTGTTAATCGTAAGCCCCCAACAGGACTTTCAGATCATATCTGTACAGTGCAAAATACATAACTGAAATATAAAGACATATTCTGTCAGATAAATGTCCTTCTTTTAAAAGTCAAAACAGCCTCAAATGTAAAATTCATTTCAAATAACACTTTAAGTCTTCAACATTCCAGTTTTGTTTGATTATATATGTATGTGAACAATCAAATATCTAACTTAGAATGTATTCCATTCAAAGTATACCACGTCTTAACTTGGTAATGTGAATGAAATCATGGTATTTGTTATACCAAATTCTTCCCTCAAAAGATACATCACTTTCTATTCTTATGATTACATTTACATTTCTAAAAAATAATTTCCAAGAATAATGCTAACACATTAAAAAAATAAAATGAAGGAATTCATTAACACTACAGGCAAAAGGTAAACTATCTTATACTGTATAATGTGACATTTCATTCACAAGTATTTAAAGCTGTATCACAATGATGTTTATATAGAGCTAATAGGAGATATATATATATATAGAAAATATCTAAGGACAAACAACAATCAGGCTACGACTCTTACTTATTTCCAAGCTTAAAAATAAAAACGATAACCAGAAAATAAAAAGATCTACTCTGAAAAAATACTTCTTATATATTATTTTAGTTTATAAAATAAGCAAATGCTAGGACCGGGGATTCAGCTTGGTGGTGCTGCTGCCTGCCCTGCAAACGCAAGTTCGCTCCCAGGTACCGAGAAAAAAAAAAGCAAATGCTAAAAATATTTTAGAATGAGTAGAGCATAATAAATCATTTTCCTGACACACAGAAGCAATACAGATGATCAGTAAAATACAAAAGCAGGCACTGCAGGGAACTGCAATACAGCACAGAGGAGATAGAATAATCTCTCCTCTTCACTACACCTACTGTGCTTCAATGCGTGAGTCTTCTTCTTAAAATGCTAGACATCTTCTAAAGCTCATTCACTAGAGAGCTCTTTAGTAAGAAAACTAATTCTGTGTCGTACCATAAATTGTGAGGAGGCATTTTCTAGAGATTCACACAGTCTGCAAATGAGCATTGTTAATGGAGGGAGATTTCAGCAGAAAACGGAGCTGCAAATCAGCAGGCAAGCTCTGCTTCTGCAGCAGACATCAACACTGACAGAAGTATCACATATGTCCACATGAGCCCCACATATTTCCTCAGAACCAAAGAATACCTGCTAATGCAAAGGCACGTAAAATAATTAAATAGGAAGAACCACCTTCACATGGTGGGCCGTATGTATGCTGAGCTGGAGAAATAGAAGCACCGTATCTGCCAGGCAGGAGGAAGAAACCACAGACTCTGGAAGCATTTGTTCCTCTTGGGCAGTGATGGTCAATGCTTCAGGGACTGAACGCCCAAATTGCAATCCAAAACCCATGTATTTATTGCAAAGTGCCAAGCTGCAGGTAAAGCTGAATGCTCAGCTGCTGGGTGCTGCTGAGGTGACTTGGATCACGGGCTGACAAAAAGGGCTCTGTGGGCTCGCAGAGAGGGCAGAGGAGCATGCCCTGAGTCTGCACCACTGGTCTGGGAGAGAAAGTGCTCCAGCCCCAGGGCCTCAAGGAGGTGATTGGCACTTGTAGGAAGCTGAGGGCAGGAGGTATCTGCAGGAAACAGGTAAAAGTACCACCTGCTTTCTTAGGTTCTTTGTGCTAATTAAGCAGAAGGCTTAAGAAGCTGGAGAGTGCAGTAAGGGGCTACTGAGCACCAGAAAGGACAGAGTGTGGTGCTGTCCTGGGCAGAAAAGAGCTTTGGGCCTCAGATCCTCTGTCAATACTAAGTAGGAGCCTCTACTGCTATAGAGCCAGGAAATCTGCCTAAAGTCAGCTGCAGGTAAAAGGCTCCATCCGGCTGTCAGGGAAGGCAAGCAGGAATGTTGAGTCCCCCAGACATTCTTTGTAGCAAGCTGAGTGTGAAGGGTAATATTCAGGACACACTAGCATGGCAGCACTAAGCATCAGACATTTACAGCCCAGCAGTATAGGAATCTGAAGCCTGTCATCCACAGAAGGTAGAAAAATCCAAGTCCCGCTCAGTTCCTTACTAGACTGATTCAAGCCCATCCACTAAGAGCCCAACACAAGAAGAGGGAAGCCCATTTTGAGGTATACTCTTTACCTCAGTGCACCTCATATTCAAATTGTTTGGTATTCAATAAAAAATTGTAAGACTGATACAAAAACAACACTCCACCCCAATCAATTCACCATCGAGAAAGTAATTAACAGAAGTAGACTCACACATGATCTAGATTCTGGAATTACCAGGCAGGGATTTACAAATGGCTAGTATTAAAGTGTTAAAGAATCTAGTGGGGGGCGGGGACTTGAATGAGTAGATGGGAAATTTTAGTAGAGAAATAGGAACTATGGAGATATTTAACATTATAAAGATAACGCCAAAGATGAAGATTCCTTTGGTGAGCTCATGAGATCTCATGTCACTAAAGACACATCAATAAACTGGAAGGACAGTCAGCAGGATTTACCTAAGCTAAAACACAAAGAGCAAGTACTATGGGGGCTGGGGATTTAGCTCAGTGGCACTGTGCCTGCTTTGCAAGTGCAAGGTCCTGAGTTCGATCCCTGGTATCAAACCAAACCAAAAACAAAACTATGGGAGAAGAAGGAAGAGAACATGCAAAAGTTGTAGGACATTATCAAAAGGTCTAACACACATATAACTGAAGTCTAAGCAATATGGAGAAAATAGGGTCAAAAATATCTTAAGAGATAATGACCAAGAACTTTCCAAACTGTAACAAGAGATACCCAACACAGATCCAAGAACCCTGAGCAAACAGGCCTCCAACTCAGAATCTAGCACATCACAGTGAAATAGTTAAAAAGCAAATATACAGCGAAAATCACAAAGGCACCTAGAAAATAAATGAATGGCATGAAAGAATTGCTTTTCAAAAACTAAACTATAACGTAGAATAGAGGCAGCAATCATATTTTTGTAGGAGATGGAGTCGGGGAGGAATGATGAGTTACGTAAAAGTTCCAACTCTCCATGAAGAATGTCATCATTATGTACTGCAATCATGTAGTAATAAAAATTAAAGAAAGCAGTAGAGTAGGGGGAAAGAAAGAGTAGAGAAGGGGGAAACAGTAACATTACAAGGTGAATGCTGTGTTGGTCAGATAATCACCGTCAGGTTCCCAGTGATGTCATACTGTCAGCTGTACCCCAGAAGAGACAAGCATGGCTCTTTACCTCGGTGGAAGTCCTCCCCCAAAAGCCATGACCCTAGTCTGGTCATGGGAAAAACAACAGCCAAGCCCAAATGGGGGGACATTTTACAAAACATTTGGACCATACTCCAAGACTGTTAAGGTCATGGGAAAAAAAACCCTAAGAAACTGTCACAGACCAGATGAGACTAATCAGATGTGATGACTGAATGTAATGTGGCATCCTGGATGGCATTCTGGAACAGAAAAAAGAGGCATTAATGGAAAAAGTGGTGCAATCCAAGTGAAGTGTGGAGGTTAGTTAACAGGAATATTCTATGCTGGTTTCTTAGTTTTGACAAGTGTACCGAGGGATGTCAGTGTTAGAAGAAATTATGTGAAGGAGGGCCAGGATCCCTCTACACTATACCATTTCCCTGTAATGTACAGACTAGTCCAAAACAGTTTATGAAACAACAAACAAGGAGCCGAAATAACAAGTACAGGAAAAGGAGACCCAGGGGACATTCAAACCTGGGTCTGCTTCTCCCCTCACTCAGCTTTCTTGTTGCTATTGCCCAGCCGGAAGCCTCCACTGCCAGGAGCTCAGCGCTCTGCAGGCCGGGCGAGCTATCTGTCCCCTCACACAGCAGCACTGTGCTATTGAGTTCCATTTTCCAAAACCACAAAGCTGGAAGAAACCTTCAGTGTTTTTCCACACCAGATGGGTAAAAGTATTTTAGTTTTAGATTGTTAAAGAGAAATGTTCTAATTTACTTTTTAATCATATTTTTGTAAGTATAAAATTTTGTTGCCTTTTATAAAGGGCTCAGATGTACATTTTAAGTCAGAGGTAAGGATCAGGCACCAACAGTCAGTATACACTCAGACGAATAGCAATGGAGCTAGCTTTGCACACTTACATAGTATTTCTAATTATTGCCTTTAGTACATTGTGTTTAATTTATTCTCATAATGGATTACTGGCAAAAGATAGTAAGCATGAAAACCATACTATTTAAAAATCGCGGAACATAAAAATTGTTAATTCTATAAGTTCACCCCAAGTAACTATCTCTGAAATGTACTAGATATGATCAAATTTCTTATGTTAAAAAAATCAAGATATCTTAAGATGTAAACATGATTTTATCCTAAATCTGCAATGTGAAATTGTGGAAAAGTGACTGCAAACAGAATCCTGAAACTCTTCATCTTATTTCGTCACTTAGAAGCTGAACACGAACAAGGAGAGCTTTTCCTAAAGCTCCAGTTTCAAGAATTTCAAACAACCAGACAAGAAAACACTTTTTGACTACTTCTGATGCTTTAATGCATACAGAAATATAATAAACTCTTCACAATTTCTTAACAAATAATTTTATTATGTAGTTAAACTATTATTTGCTCCATAGAAAAATATTCTTTTAAAGTATAAAATTAGTAAGGATTATGCTAATACAATTTTAATAATATAATCTTTATAAAATATGCTGATCTAATATAGTTTTAAAACTTAAAACTATACCCTATGAAAAAAGAGAAAATAATTTAAATTTCTAGAGTTGTAATGTGTTAGGAAATCCTACACTAATTGAATTATGCTGATTTACAGATGCAAAAAAGACCAAGAGTGCAAGATTTGTGGAGAAAAGCGATAGTGTTAGGGCAAGAACCGGCTTCTCTTTCCTCCTTGCAATCTTTCTATGATATGACTTATCCTTTAAGATGCTGCAGGTTTCACCTGGCTGGTTATCTGTGAACAAAATCTGAAACTCCCTCACCTTGGAGCTGGCCTTCCCTGTGTTGTGGGACCTGAAAGTAAAGCAACTCCAAGCAGCTCTTCAATGGCAGGGTGGGAACTGAGAAACCACGCCCAGCCTGGCCGCAGTGGTCCTACCACAGGAAAAAAAGCCTTACATTTTAAGAGTTCTAGAATAGTCTTTAAATTTAAAAGCAGAACAGTGACAGAGCACAATGAAGGAGAATAAGGGGCACAGAAGAGCCATGGACCAAAGCCAAGTGTGGGATAAGCTCTTCCGGTGTTTCCATCCACACCTGCTTCACTGCCCTACTCTACTCCACTCTCCTCTCTCAGGGTCGCCTCACAAAGCTAGTTCTGAAATCTGATCACTGTTGCAGCCACTAACACACAGCAAGACTTGTCTTAGAAAGTTTATTCCAAATTCTGATTACTAGATTATAAAGTGACCTTTTGGAACAGTATCTATTTGTTAATTCCTGGTCTCAAATTCTTTGCACAAGATAATGCTCTTACAAACCTGAGCAAAAAAATCCACATACTTAATTTAAAAATTTGTATTCTTCTTATAATGACAATCTGGGTACTCAATTAACAAATAAGCCACATATTTACAACACTACAATATGCAAAACCATAACAGTGGTGACAATTATATCAACAGGTCATTCATATTTAAATTTATCAATTTATTCATAATCATTTATTATACTGTGGGTCAAGTACTGCTCTGGATAAAAGAAAAAAGATGAATGTTCCCCACTTCTCGGGACATTTCAACCCAATAAAAGGAGACAGATACAATATCTTTAGAGATAATGCCTCAGGAATTTGCAAAAACCAACCAACCAATGATATTAACTGCACATTTGAGAAGCCCAGCAAATATTGAAGAGAATAAAGAAAATACGCCAAGGTAAATGACAACAAAAGGCTAAAAATGAAAGACAATCATCAATAACTAGTCTGAACAAAAGAGATTATCCTTCAAAGAACAATTAGTCTGACAATGGACTTTTCTTTTTCTTTTTTGGTACCGGGGATCAAACTCGGGTCCTTAGGCTTGTAAGGGAGGCGGTGTAACCAGAGAGCTAAATCCCAGGCCTGACAATGGACTTTTCAACATACACAACAGAAACTAGAAGACAGGGCAGAAAACAACCTTAACCGAGACTACTATCCCCAGAGAAAATACTCCTCAAGAAAGAAGGTCAAACAAAAAAATTTTAATAAAACAAATACCAGATACAAATTATAATCTTTTAAAATATTTCATTTGAGCTAGAGGATCTTCTTTGTCATCACACCTTGTATACTATACATGATAATTATTCAACAATGGCCACAGGCATTGCATTTCAAAGAAACCATCATTTTCCAAGCCACTAAAGACTAATATTGCTTATAATCAATTCAAGTGAATTTAGAACCTGATGAGAAGTAGAAGACTAAGAAAAGGAAAGGAGGCTTATCAACTTGTACAATATTTGAATTTCATCAACTGAAATTACAGACAAGTACTACATGTTCTCAATTATGTGTGGAAGGTAGAAAGCTGAGCATAATGAACAGAGAACCCACACAGCAGTGATGACCAGACTGGGGAAGGAGGACAGAGGGCTACCAGGTACATGGGTGCTGTTCAGGAGGAATAACTGCTAATGCTCTATAGCACAGTAGGGTGGCTGTGTTTGACAACAACTAATGAGATGTTTCCAAACAGCTCATATGCAGAAAGGGTGTTGACTAGTACCAGCACAAAGAAATGATAGATGTCTGAGATGACCGATATGCCAACTACTCTGGTTTGATCATTACTTGGTATCTATCTATCTATCTATCTATCTATCTATCTATCTATCTAATCTATATATGATACCGTTGCTTAAATTAAAAATATATTATGATAAAAGATATATTACCATTGATATGTCAAAATATTTCTCCCTGCTTTGAACACACTTACTAGTTGTTCTTGCCCCTTTCTAAAACAGTTCTGGGAGTCCACTTTGCTGTCTTTAGTTGCACTATTCTGGCTGCTTCAATGTCCCGAATCAGTTTAAAACATTTGCCTCTCACAGTCATTTTGACAAGGGGGAAGAGCCAGAAGTTGTACAGTGCCAGAACTGGTGAACAGGTAGATGAGCACACACTCATGTTTTTAGGAGTGTAACTCTCCACTGGATGGAGCTTGGCAGCAGTATTCACTGTATTTTTTATCATGTCTTGTAAGGCCACTCACAGAAGAGGACTCCAGAACTCATTCAGAAAATGGTAAGAGTGACGATAAGAAGTGTGTCAGAACAGGTGGAGTATTCTGAGGACTAAAGGCAACGCATCTTTTACTATAATACATTTTCAAAATTTAAACATTAACTGTGTATTTTGGTCACATCTCATACATGTACTGAAATGTCACAATGTGCCCCATGTACAAGGGTGTTCATTAAAAATAAAAATACAGGGCCAGGGATTTAGCTCAGTGGTTCTACCACCCGCCTTGCAAGTGCAAGGATCTGAGTTTCATCACCAGTACCAAATAAATAAATAAATGAATGAATGAATGAATGAATAAATAAATAAATAAAGGCCATCTGTAATGGTTCAGGCTTGTAAACCCAGTTCCCTAGGAGGCTGAGGCAAGAGTATCACAAATTTGAATCCAGCTAACCTAAGTGAGAGGCTGTTTCACAATAACTAAATAAAAAAGATCTGCAACAGTTCAGTGTTGAGTGTCCTGGAAAATAAATACATAAAATTTGTAAACTTACCATGCCTTAGGTTTTTCTATTTGAACTAATTTTACAAATGCTTCTAAAGTACAAAGTTTATCACTTTATACCCAATACATTTTGTTGCACATACATAAATCATCATTGGTAATAAAAGGTGACAAAAGGTTATTCTAAGGTAACTATGTTCAGAATAGTCTAATTCAATCTTCTCGAGGGAAAGACATTTCTCAACCACCTTTGTAAGTTCTACAGCACACCTAACATGCAACTTCTCACACAGTGAATTTCCAAAGCCAAGTAACATCATAATCAAAATTCAGATCAGAAAGGCTAGACACTTCCTTAGCTCAATCTGAATAACAAAAAAATTCTTTCAGTGTTAAAATGAGTGCATTTAAGAATGTCAGTCTTTTTATCTTTAAACAGAAACCAAAGTAGTGAAATGGACTTCAGGGACTCATTTCTGTATTTTATATAATTTAAGTAACTATTATGTATAAAAGTGAAAGAAGCTCCCTTTGAAAATCAGAAATTTCTCAGCACACAGGGAGAGATGTGAGCAAAGTGTTCAGATTCACATTTTGATGAGAGTAATCAGTGTCTTCTAGTTGTCCTATAGAAATACATTGAAAATTTAGTGGGAATATGCCTTCTTGCTAATATTTTAATAGTAAAGATAACTCTGACACATGGCTTGGTGTACTCTGTTGCTTTATGTCTCACTTTAAACTGAGCATTAAGGAAATGCAGTATTGTGATTGTAACTTTGCCAATACTTCTACCTAGAGGCCTGTTGCCATTTTTATCTTCAGTGAAATTGTTGTTCCCAAGAAAGGCAGGATTACAATTTTTTTTCTAACAGATTGAGTTGGTGTAGTGTGTTCTTAGTTATCAAAAATACTCTTGTAGCTTTGGGATTTTGAATTGATGAGTATTCATGATGTGCAGAAAAGCATGACACACTGTACAAACTCAATCACAAAATGGCATGTCATATATGTACACACAGGACCTAAAAGAACACATCCAGCTAAGCTGCTTATGATTGAGAATGACTTTGTTCTTTGCTTCTTGTGTTTTCGTTTCCTGTAATACATATATTAACTTTAAAAAAATAAAAATTATTTTTTAAACTAAAAAAAAAAAAAAAGAAATTTCTCAAGGATTTAGTTGACAACTCTCCAAATAAATGTTTTCTATTTACCACAGAAGCATGTAGAAAAAGACACCAGGGAACACAATTGAGAAAATACAAGCTATCACTACAGCACACACACTTAGTAAAGTAGTAAATTAATGGTACTCATAAAAGTCAAGAAAATCTGACAATCATAATGGTGAAAAAAGTCACCAACATTTAGGACATTCTGTAATATGTCCTACCTTTTGACTTGGGCAATAAAGAACAAAGTAATGGACAATATAACAATGAATAATCATTTGTGTAAACTGTCAAATAATTAGGAAAAACATGCTTGAAAAAACGAGTAGTATTGATGATTGAATAAGTGTCTTTTTTCTCTTTGCAGGAAAATAAAATTATACTTCTCTGGTTCTGATAAATATAAATAGAGCTGAGTCAATTTGAAAAGGAGTGATACAGAATAAAACTCAATAAAATCGCAAAAGGTCACACATAATTATACACTTAAAAAAATACTGTTGATCCCAGGGCAATGACACAGCGAGTCTTGTGTGTGATCTTGTTGGTTAACAGGCAGATACAAAGTCATTTTCCCTCCTAAAACACACACATCACTTAGACTTAACAATAAATATACTGAGGAATTTGTTTCGGATCTGCCCCAATTCAAGTGTGTGCCAAGGTGTCATTCCATTCTCGCATTCACACATGGGATCCAATAAAGAAATTCCCCAATCCCCTTCCACATTTCAAAGAGCCACTGACTGCTGGAAAACAACAGAAATGTGTTCTGTCCCGGAAATGAATCAGAAGGCAGACCATCGCTTGGAAGCCAGCATGTGCTTCAGCAGAGCTTTGTATAAAAAGTATAAAGTTCACAAACAACCTGACAAGGACTCTGGAAGTAGTGGCTGCTTTTAGCCTTTCCTGGAATCATATATGAACTTCCGCCCAGGTGTGACAGCGGAGCACATAGCGGGACAAAGCCATAACTTTTAAAGAGCAACAGCACTGGGGACGCCCAGCAAATGCAGGTAGGAGAAATTAAAATGTGCGACAGCGGGTTTGTGTGACCAGTAATACAAAGATGAAGAATGGTGAGGACATAGGCTGTTGGCTTCTCGGAGGAGATAAGATATATTTGATGAAAGCAGGATACTTTCTTCGGTGTCTCAAAAGATTGCTATATCCACATCTTCTTTTCTTTCACTAAGTAATGGTTAAATAAAAGCAAATCATTTCTGATTCTTTTGTGCATTTCTAGAGAGTTGGAGTAGGCAATTTAAACAGGAGGAAAGCATCCCTGCAGGTGCACAGAACTAACAACAAAGCTGGATGTGGATGCCATGTGTCTCCGGTGAGGTTTCACTTTAAAACGCCTCCATCTGCACTAACCTTTGGAATGAACATCTCCCCAGAACCAGAGAGAAGCCGTGCCATTAACTGCAGAGTTTTTATGTAGTAAAATTTCAGTGCAGCAATCTGAACTCATTATGTGGTACAAAAAGAAAGTCTAGAGAGCTCAGCTACCAACATAAGATGCCTTTTCTTTTTCTAGAAGGAAAATGTCAAAGCGAAAGCGGGACGAAGAGACTCAAGTAGAAATACAAAAATGCTTAACTGGAAAATACAGTTTTCACTTTTCCTGACTGTTCTTATAACCCATGAAAGTAATTGTTTTTGCACTTTCTCAGCACTTACATTAGTAGCCTAAAGATGTATAACTTCAAGATGACAAGGCTCAGAATAAGCCTCAACAGGTGAGCTGACAGTGTGGTTTTAGCACCAGTTTACGATTCCCCGTGAAGTGTGTGGGAATTGCTGTGCCTGCTGTCTTTCCACCCATTCTCACTGCTTCATCCTTCTCATTCAGTTCAGCTCTTTAACTTTGTTTTGTTAAAATAACATGTTTAAGTTCTGGGAGGGCAGGGGGATGCTCTGCCCTGTGGTTTCAAGTGCTTTTCTGTTACGGTCTACGGAAAATGATTTAGCTCTAAAAAATGCAATTTCACATACCCTTGATACCCCACTGGACTCAACTCTCTTCAACAGTGCATGCTGATATTTTTTGAATTTAAAAAACAATTTAGTCTTAAGGCTTCAACACTGGTTTTTGGCATTCAGCTGTTTAAACATAGTTCCAGCTCTCTGAACCTGTCCCTACAGTTCTTTCCCACTGCATGAGCTTCCAAGATAGTGGCAGCCAAAGGACTGGAATGGGTGTGAAGTTATTTGTCTAGGGTTCCACCAAACACGTTATATGGACATGACTGGCCCTACACATTTAACAGTTTTATAGAAACTTAGAGCACTATAATTATCTCAAGGAGTATTGTGTGTATGTGTTGGGGGGGTCTTTGTTCTTAGATACATTAATCAAGAAAATATGAGGTAGAGGGAAAGAGGGCAAGTATCTGGGATCACATAAAAGTGAAGGATAGTTTTCTTTTGTCCTTCACATTCTTGCCTCCACGTAATCCAGTTAAATGCAGTCCAGACCTAATGCCCTCTCCCCGCCTACCTGGTAGACAGGAGGCAGTGTTGTGTAGCGAGTATAATTAGGCAAAAAAAGGTAAAACCTCAGGATGAAGAGGCTGCAATCAGGAAAGACGCAACAGGTCTTCCTGCCAGCAAATGAGGGGTCCTCTATGCTCTGGGGCTCACAGGGAGGACAGAGGGGCATGGCAAGAGCCGCATTGTGAGGGGCCACTAAGGCGGGGCGAGGAAGGACCCAGGGCACAAGCTACTGTCAGACCCACAGGCATCTCAGCTATTAGTCTCAAATGTAATTCTCAATTAACTGTGCTGAAATTAAAAGCAAATATTATGAAAGTATAAGAATTTTAGATGACCAAACCCATCTTTTGGGATAACCTGAAGTTCCCTATACTTGAGGAAGGCTTTCTTATGCCCGTCTTCGTCTGTCCTCAGTTAATAGTACATGTAATTTCCCCTCCCTCACTTTATCCTCTGAGACACACTACTCTCTGCTCTGTGCTACACATAGAACTGTGTGATTCTTCAACAGACTACAGTAAGTTAAAATCCACAATAAGTTAAAAGCAATCCCAATCCTGCATAGTATGGTATTAAAAAAACAAAACTCAATGAAATCTATAACCTTAAAGAGAGACCTATAATTTTTTTTCTTTCATTGAGTTTATTGGTACATGTTAGGTATACAGTACAGTTACATTCATCATTGGGATCTTGCACCTTTACATGACAGGTCTTGGTTCTCATTTTTCCCCCTTGTCCCTGTCCTCCCTTCACCCCGTCCTCTGAAACCTATAAATGTAAAAAATTATGGCAAAGCTTATTAGTTTTGTCAGAATAATAGTGGAACAAGGACAGAAGAAAAATAAAGAAAATGATGAGTTTAAAACAAGAAGAGTCAAATAGAAAGTATTTTATTTATCTCCCTATTCCCAATAAAGAATGCTAGGAAAAAGGATGCCATTTATTATTTTTCCATGTAAATACTTATTACTGACTTCAATGTAACTTTGAGATTTTAAAGAAACTGCACGATAGGGAGAAATGATTGGAATTAGGAAAGTAAAATGGTCATTATTACACGTCATTACAGAAGATGAAGGCTATTACTGCACTTGATTCAAATCAATGTAATTTTTTCTAGTCCATTCCCAACATCTTTAGGTGATTAGCTGTTCAGTTTCCTGAGTATTCTTTCAGTGTTTCTGTGTATATGCTTGTGAGGCAGGCAGCAGCATCACTGAGCTAAATCCCCGGCCCTCTTTTTCTCTTTTTTAAGAATCCCTTTATTCCTTTGAGTATGAATACCTGGCAGTTATTCACACAGTGCCTTCTGGATGGTTATATGCCTTGATTCTCATCTTTTGCATTCAGGATCTATACTGTAGTGAATAACCTCATTTATACACTGTTTCGTGGATATGTAGAATACTCATAGTAAATGCACTTGTGATTTTTGAACTATTCAGTCATTTTAAATTATTTAAAAACATTTTTTTGAGACAGTGCCTTGCACTCACAACATAGCCCAGGCTGGCCTTGAACTCATGGCAGTCCTCCCGCCTCAGCCTCTTGAGTGCTGGGACTACAGGTGTGTGCCACTATGCCCAACTTGTTTAAATTGTTTTAAAGGACATGCTCTAACTTGTTAAACTGGATTTTATCACTTATTTTCAAAATATAGGTTTAGACAAATGATGATTCCTAGTGGTCTTTGTCTGTAGAAAGTGGCCACTGAAATGCAGAAGAGGCATTTGTGTTAGTGAATGACAACAATAAAATATGCAGGGCCAGAGATTTTGCTCAGTGGTGCCGCTGCCTGTCTCCCAAGCACAAGGACCCGAGTTCGATCCCAGTACCAAAAAAACCCCAAACCAAAACAAAAAACCAAAAATCAAATGCAAACCATTACTATAAAGTACTAAATGAACTGGTCATTCATACTAAGAAAGATTATCTTTCCCAGTTTATCTGAGCTATTTGGAGTAGTTTGGAGAAGTTAGGACACTACATAATGGTATAACAATCCTGACTGTGTTTTCTTCAGTGCCTATAAGCACACTATTTACATCCTTCAATCCAAACAGAGAAATATTCAAATGACATATCATATCATGTTGGCCACATATAAAAGATGTATATTTTCTGTGAAAATAAAGTTTTACTATAATAGCCCCATTCCAAATCTGCACATCAAGTAAGAACAAAGGGATGTTTTTGTTTTTTTAAAAAGGCTGAATGCTGTTTTTTATTTTTACTTTACTCAGGAAAATGGTATTTTATTTTCAAAACCATCCATTATTTTTCCTCTTCTACAATATATTACATCCAACTTAAGGAATGTAGTGGGATAGCTTGGCTAAGAGAAGTGACTCTAATAATAATAATAATAATTATTATTATTGTTGTTGTTATTTTTTTGGTTCCAGGGATTGAACTCAAGACCTTGAGCTTTTGAGTCAGGCAGCAGCACCACTGAACTAAATCCCCAGCCCCTAGTCATTCTAATTATTAATCCTGAGGCATAAACAAATCAAATGTTACTTTATTTTTATTTTGATGGGTTAAAAAAACCAAAAAATAATGGATTATTTAATTCCATCATGAAAAACACCTACCTATTTCTCAGGGAGAACCTCTCAGTCTCATAATTAAATTAATCTGTAAATTTACCAAATAAACATTATGAACAGTGGTGTTTCAAACTGATCTAACACTATCTTACTGTTCTAGAGTTTTTTATTTTTATAAAACTAAACACAAAGTTTATGCATCTAAAAAATTGACATTTTATGGGAAAGCATAAAGCAAGGTTCACATAAAAATTCCCAAACACAAACACCTGCAGCATGGAGTATAACATGTTGGGGCGAATCTGCTGTCTAAGGTCAAGAGAGAAAACAAGTCATAATTACGCCTCCACCTGAGTAGGAATTGTACTACTATGGATGATGTTAGGACACAGGACTGCAAAGAGAGCAAGGATCAATGACAGCATCTTTTAGTTTAGCCAAAAACATCACTTCAGAAACTTTGCTGTTTTGTTAAAATATTAAATATATTTACCAACTATTTTTAAGTTTCATATGTTTTCATTAAGTGCTAACATTGCCACTAAATAACCAAAACCAGAATCAACAAACTGCAAATATTACTGCAATTCAGAGGGAAAAAAGACACATTGCAAATCTACACTGATTGGAAGGGCACGTTTCAGCATCTCTTTTCTTTGGTCAATCATTTTAACTAGCACAAAACCACAAGGAGTCCAGAGACAGTTCCTTCAGACACCGACATCCTCTTTTCAAAGACACAACCTGCCTTTTCCAAAGCTTCACAAGAAAAGATACTTGGAAAAGCTCTTGGTATGGGATGAGACTTACTTCTCTTCCTGAAAGTGATTTTTGTACATGTATCTTTTGCCAAATCTCAGAGAAAGCAATCAAACAAGCCAAACCTTCAGTTTACCAGGACTGAGGCACACAGGACACTTTGGGTCACTGCGTGAAACACAGAAATGAAAATGGATGAAACAATAAGAAAGTCATTAAGTTGAACCACATGAAACAGCCAATATTTGGCGGTCTTTGACATACACAGAAATGACAGTTTCGTAGGATGTGACTTAATACAGTCTAACCACACAAAGAGGCTCTTATGTATGACTGAGATCTGATTTAAGGAGACAATACTGGAATAAAATAGTCACAGTGTAAACTTCAAATGAATAAGGAGCATGTTACCTTTCTCTATCATTTTGAACTCTAACTGAGTAGAGACTTTAGGAAATGCCCTGGTTAAAGACAAGGTGAATGCTCATCTGACAACTGACACCAGGCCCATGACAGCTCACCTCAGGGCACCCCGTGAAGACACTTTTAGAACTGATGTGTGCTGACATCCTGTGTGGAGCATGATTTAAAAATGTGCTGACTTTTTAATGGCTCTTATGTAACATTATCTTGTAAATAAGCTAAAAGTACGCAAAATATAATTGTTACAAATTTTTAAGAAACAATTCTTAATTTCAACTAATCCTGCTTCCCAAGAACTGTCATTTATGTGGATCTGTTTGTATGTGTGCAAATGTAGGCATGTATGTTTCTGTATATAAATGTATCTTTTCTATGTCAAAATATTTTGTTAAATGTAGTTTATTAGGTGTGAATCAAGATTTTACTTCTTTTCCAAAAGCAATGTAGTTCAGCCATCTAGCAGTAAAGTATAAAGCAATACTTTTTCTGCATTTTTTATGCTATAAAAATATGACAGCAGTATGTTCCTTTCCTTTGCTGAGTTCACAGAGCTCAGTAAGAATTCAGAAGCATTTTCTTACTGGAACTTTAAAGTACTGTTTCAATATTAACTTGGCCAAGTAGAAATTTTTAAGTTAACTTATTATACTTTAATAATCTCTGTAACTACAGAATATTTCAACAAAAATCCAATTAACTTGAAAAACAAGGCAAGTTGGCCCGAAACTTGCCAACACAAGTTCTAGGCCTGAAGGAGATATGGTCTAGTAGGAATGGGGCTAGACATTTACAGTCATAGGACAACGTAGAAAATGCTATCAGAAGGGGTGGGATCAGAGGAATGCTTAAACCTGAGTTCAGCTCTTGAAGGAGATGATTTTAGGGCTACACTGTGAAAGACAGAAAAGAATTTGCTATAGGGAAGTAGGGTGTTCAGATATTATGATTCGTGTACATAAGGATAACAGAAAAAGCACATGGTACTGTAAGAGACTTTCATGTAACTTGCCCTGGTACAACAAAGCTCACATGTGGAAATGTGGAGAAAGCCAGACAAGGGGTGGGCAATGCAGACTGTTTATGACAAGTATGCTGTTAGCCCTCTCAGGCTGTATGCTCTGGGTCCTCCCTCATGTCGTCACTTCTGCCTGTGTACATGGACGGATTCCTTCCATGTCCACTCTTTGCATTCCAGGTCTCTCTCTGCGACTTCATCCCAATCAAGTCAAACAGATAATGTATGTCCAAAAGACACTTCCAACTTCACAAGTGCAACAACACAATCATCATCTTTTAAAGTTCTATTCATTTTCTTAAAGACCACAGTCACAGATATTCAAATGACCAAGGTGAAGACATCACATCATCCATTTATTTCAAATCCCCCAAACAAATGGATATAAGATTCTATATAGGGCACTTCCTTATGATATCCTGCAAAGTCTTTCTCTATCTTCTGGGACTCCTGAGTATAGTTATGTATCATTTTTAAAAATCAGGTTGATTATGATGGTCTCCTGATTCCTACCTCATAGTGTCTAATCAGTTTGCAAGAGGGGGATGGGAATGAGGGTCTGGAGAAGACGAAAGTGATCTAAGGTAGAGACCACCTGAGAGAGAAAGAAGCATGCAAATGGCGGGTGAAGCTCTCACAGTAGGTGTGAGGTCTTGGAGCCTCTGCAGTACCAAGAGGAGTACCACATGCAGAACTGTAAGAAATCCAAATATTCATAAAAATTGCACAAAATGAGCAAATTAGAAAAAAAATGAAATAGAGAAACAAGACAAAGAAGAAAGTCAAGGCTGATGGGGAAACCAGGAAAGAGCAACAGTAAGAAAGTCAAGAGAGAATTCTGGGAAAGGATGATTTGTAAAGTTAAATGTTTAGAAAGATGGCAACCTGACAGACGAAAGATCACTGGATGTAACAATCCAGAGTTTCTGGTCAACCTTATAAAAAAAAGAAACCAATGGAATGGTGTCAGTAACTGTGTTAGAGTTGTAAAAGAAAGTAGAAAAGTAGGAGACTAACTAAAAGGTATGTTCTGATGGAGAGAGAAGAAACAGTAGAGGTGTAAGAAGGGTTTTATTTTATACCAAAGTCTTAGATATGTTAAGGAGCTCAAGAATCTGGTAAAGACAGGACAGAGAATAAAGGTCCCATGTGAGAGAGTGGGGAGAGAAATCCAGTACACAGGAGGCAGACTGTTTTGGAGAAAGAGCAAGGCAGCTCATTCCATGACAAGCTGTGTGACTAATCACCATGACAGGTAAGTTTAAAGGCTATGGACAAAGGAATTGAAAAAACTAACTAATTTTTCCCCCTATTTTGGAAATAAGAAGCAAAAAGATCTAGCCTATGCTGAAGAAGTAGAGGCCAGGATGAAAGAAAATGAAGTGGTAAAATAAATCAGTCAACTGCTGCACATACTGTCAGTGCTAAACCCTACTCATTAGACAAGAAAAACCCAATAGCTCCTGTATTATCCAATCATCCTTAAATTCTGAATCTTCAAACTAGCTTAACATTTGCATTTCAGAAGTGAACTATACTCAAAATTTTAATAGAAATGAAGACAATGCATTCTAAGTAGACCATGAAATACAAATCTTATTCTACTTTCTCCAAAATTTCCACTTCTCTGTCTCTTTTGAAAGGAAGGTTGCACAAGAATCAGCTGAGTCCCTGTAACACTGCATCTTAGTCAAGAGAAGAAACACTGAAGTAATAGCTGTATTCAGCAAAGTTGGCATCAACGACTCTCCAAGTAACATGTCCTTATAAAGCTTCAGAAGCCAAAATAAACACCTAACTGGTCCAGAAACACAAGAAAAACTGATGAGACAGAACTATCAGTTTATAAATATCTCAATAATCAAGAAATAAAAGAGTTACTATTCACAGGCCGTAGTAAAGCATTTTGCTGTTGTTTTAAGTTTATTTGCTTTGGTAGTCTAAACTGGTATCTATTAAAGATAAGCTAAAATGGAGAGACATTATTGCTATGAATATGAAGAATAGAGTAAGGGTTTCTGACATACAATCTACAAACTACCCTTAATTTAACAATACAGTATCTCCTTTTTCAATATTTGCATGTACTGCCTTTTCTGCATAACACTGAACTTTAAAAGCATACCAGGAGACTGCACATAGACTACGTAAGTTTAACAGCCTTATATGAACAAACTAAAATGAGAACTAGCAGGCAACTGCTTAATACACAGTATTTCACGAGTAATAAATGAAGGGGATAAAATTCTGGTGTATAAATGGACTTTAACCATACAACCATTTAGAAGGTATAAATCAAAAAGTGTAAGTTTACAACATACAGTATTTTTCTTCATGCATAATTAATTTTGAAAAAAATTTCCACAAGAAAAACATGTATTATACCTGTACCTAGCTGTATGGATGGATTTATGTGACCCAGGTGGCTGACACGCCCATCAGAGGTCCCACAAGGCCCCCAGGTGTGCAGGCCAGGGGTGGCCCTGCACAGTGATGGAGCAAGCCCCAAGGTCAGGCTGCATCACTGCCCCAAGGCAAAAGGGCCAATTAGAAGCTGAAAATTCTTTTTCTTTTTTTTTTCTTCCCTCATTGAATTTATTGGTACATTTAGGTATATAGAAGCTGCAAAGTCTAATCCCTGAACAAATTCTGCAAGAGAAATCCAGAGTTGTAAAGATTTCAATCAACAACATTTTAAAAAGTCTTGTCTTTAAATGTCTTATTTATCAAGCCGTAAACTCACATAACATGAAACATTTCTACTTATGGAATAATACCTAAATTAATTCATGATTAAGTATGAAGTATATAATATTTTATGTTTTCACAAAGCACATTCGATGCTCACTAGATATATAATACTCCCAGACTCTAGCTTCCTGACATTCAGATATCCCATTACAAGATACACAGACAGCAACAATAACATAGGTCATATAAAAAGCTTTCAAATACTGATAAATCTTTGCCTCTACCTTAAATGCCAGGTTTAGTACCTAAAAGCCACTCTCCTCCGGCTACTTCTCTGCTACATGATTCTAAGTGATCCAAGCAAGGTACTATCTTTCCAAATGCCCACCTAGTCAGGTCACTCTTCTGCAAAACTCCTCCAAGCCTAGTTCCTCTTCATTAGCTTTTGTAAAAAACCAGCCTATTTCAGAAAGCCAAGAAAACTACACAATCTAGTGGGTCGTCTGAGCCCTCACTCCTTCTTTCAGCTTATCCACCACAGCGTGGTGGCTATCAGCAAAGGAAGCTATCCCGGAAATAAAGGCCCAACAGTGTACCACAAATCCAGCTGTACCCACACGTATGCATACGTGAGGGATGGAGGGGACACAGGACAGATCTCCAGATAGAAAGCCAGGGATCCTGATTTTTCATGTAAGTCAAATTCCTTATCTCAATTTCTTCCTCTCTAAAAAGAGAGAGTGGTAAAAAGGACCACCTGAACCTTCGAGCTAACTCTTTGCTGATGTACCTCTCTCACGGTTTATTTGAATGGAGACTCTCTCCCGTCTCCACACTGATTTGCTGCATCAACATTCAGTTTAATCATTTCCTTTTTAATTCAGTTTCTACACTCGGCACTGGGACTCTTTTGGAAAATAACTATTATCCAGGGTGCAGATACACTTTTAACAGCTGTCCTTTGGTTCACCTTTGTTGAAAGCAACAGTGCTCTGCACTTCACTATCCAAATACCACACTGTTCTGAAAGCTCCATCTCAGACTCAACTTATTTATCCAAATGAAATAGCCTTTGAAAAAGTCAGTATCCTGTTACTGGTGCCATGGAAATAATTCAGAAGATTATAATCCTAAAAATGCAGAGCCAGTCCAATAAAGACATATTGTCTACTTGATTTCCTGTCACAAATAATAGGAAGAACATAAGTTACTATACAGAAATGGCATACAATATTCTGAAATTCTGCAATGAAGATACTCAAGCTATTATTAAACAATTCTTAATTTAAATTTTCTGAAGTCATTGAGCAATTTAATTCCTGATGAATTTGCTAAAATTATCATCTATACCTTTAAGTTCTGAACCAAATGTATAATTACCACAAAATGTCCTGCCTGGCAAAATATAATTTGAGAAACTTAGTGCCTTAAATATCCACTGTGTTCATGCAAGGATTATGTATCTATCAAAGAAAAATTTAAGAAACATGAAATAACTAAAAAATCCAAGTGTCCAGGAAAGTCTGAGAAGAATGATCAATTCCTATCACTTAAATGTTTACTATGCTCTTCTAGTGATAAAAACAAAGGATTGGTTTTCCTTAGAATAAGCTGTAACTTATAAATAAATGTCATATAATACATTTATTGGAAATATTTTTATGCTAAATCTTTATTTTGCCAGCTATCCTTTCATTTTGATTTACTTATAGAAATGATTGCCTGTAAGGTGACTCATTAAAAACATAATTTTATTCATTAAAGTATGTCTTGATACTAAACATTACTTTGCTCAATTTCTTCCTTCCTATAGAGAAAAACAAATAAAACAAAATCCCAAATTTTACTTATTTATGATTTTGGTATATGAACTATCCAACTTTTAGTTATTTGTTAACAAAAATTATACTGAAAAATACATACAATAATTAAATATTTTTATGAATTAAAATGCCTACATTTTGAGACTATAATGAAAATCACCTTCATGACAATGGACCCAAGGTAACATAAGATTGAGGCACCCTTGCAAAAAGATATTAACACCTTCACAACAGGACTGGAACTTATACCTTGCTGGACAGCTTGAAGCACTGTTGATACATGCACGATGGTCCCATCATGAGGTTTTTAAAAATTAATTTCATTAGTAAAAAGACCGATAGAACTGAGTAGATCCATTTGTACCACAATGATCCCAGCTGCCTGTTGGAAGAGTCAGGCATGCACCAGCGATTGTTCAGCCGATTGGAAAGCATTGATTGTAAGAGTAGAATTATTGTTGTAAGAGTAGAATTATTATTCAAATGCTCCAAAAAGTGGGCAATCTTGGGACGTAATGAATGGTAAACTGTAATGAAAACAAATGCTATTTTCTTTTGGTTTTTGTCTTTTCATAAGAATTTTTAATATAGGATGTATCTTTGAAATAAATTATACTTAACATGGTACAATATTCAGTTAGGTAAAGGCTGGCATATAATGAAAAGTAAATAGCCCTCCCATTCCTTGCTCTCTGCCTACCCAATTACCCTCCAAAATCCAACCATTCTTACTAGTTTCTTGCCATCCTTATACATTATGTGTATGTACTGCACATAAGGGCTGTATACCATGCACTTGATTGTACATACATTTTCCCATACCAAGTGTGTTCTGAAGTTTCTATAATACACCATAAAGCAGTGTCTCCATTTTTATTGGCTATTTAATGTTCCATTGTATGGATGTAGAAAAAGTCCTTCATTAATGAGTATGTGAGCAGTTTCCTTCAGCTATTACAATGTTATAAAGAATATACACCGCTTACCCACGTGTAACTTTATCTGTAAGATAAATTCTTAGGGATAGAATTCTTGGGCAGGACACATGCACTTAAAGTTTTGCTTTTTAAAAAAATCTGGCATTAGAACTTGAACACGACCTTTACACTAAGCTACATTCCCAGTCCCATTTTTATTTTCAGACAAGGTTCACTAAGTCACTAAATTGCCCAGGCTGGGACTGAACTTGGATCCTCCTTCTAAACCTGGTGCCCCAGGTATTGGGTGCTGGAATTCTGGTCGTGCATGTATTAACTCACACCTACTGCAGTAGTTTCTATCTGCTGTTTCTTTCTTTCTTTTTTTTTTTTCTCTCTCTGAGTTTATTGGGACATTTTAGGTATACAGTATAGTTACATTCAACATTGGGATCTTGTAACTTTGCATGACAGGTCTTGGTTCTCATTTTTTCCCCTTGTCCCTGCCCTCCCTTCACCCTCTCCTGCCCTCCCCATTTACAAACATTTTATTTCCATTTTTTAAATTTTCTCATATTTTTCTTCTTTTCCCTTACTACCTTTACCCCCTACCCTTCCCACTTTCCCTATATCTGCCATTTCTTATGAATAAACCTGTACACATTTTCATGGGTTCAAAATCATGTATATTTCCTGTTCTGCGAATTATTATTCAACTGGGTTACTGTTTCGTTTTTAATACTTTTAAAAAAGAAACTCTTTGTATAAAACCACTATACATGTTAGAAAATTTCCTCCCAGTTTGTCACTCATCTTTAATTTCACTTTAAATGCAGAATGTCCTTAAGTCTTAAATGCATATCTTTTCTTCTAAGGTTTCTGGGTCTGAAGTTGCTCTGCAAATGGCCTTCTGATTGCAGAATTTGAAATATATGTATTATCTTACCCCCACATACATTTACTACTGGCAGTTTAAATTTTTTCTTTTCTAATGCTTAAATCTTTTTTTGTGCTGAAGCTAATTCTGCTATTAGGTCTGAGGTGAGATAATTTCATTTTTCAGGTGAGTATCCATATGTAAAGCACCACTGAAGATCAAGAAACCAAGTTATGTTGTATCATAACTACAGGAAACTATAAGATGCAGATAAAGTAAATACTTCTACATTTAACTCTCATTCTTCATACATTTGTTAATTAATTTAATCCTAAATTCCTTCACCTTTCTTGTCTTGTTACATTCTTCCTTTTAGGAGAAAGTATCTAGTGGAAAGCTATGAACTTCTAATCCAGAGATTTCTTTCCCCTATTTTGAGTGAGGCAATTCTATTTACTAATATCATGTAGCATCAGAGAAATTCCTGCTTCCTCTTTTTATCTGAACTTCAGAGGACAGAGTATCATCAAGTCAATTTAGCAGGCTCAAGTCACTGGTCGATGCTACCTACTCAAAAAGTATATGGCCAACATTTTCTGCAGACTGGATACATTTTAATTTGCTGTATCTTTTAATTATATATTGGACTCAAGTATTAGATTATCTATATTTCTTTATCATACCTCAGGGGCTCTTCTTGCCTCATGTTCTACCCAACACACCCATCACACAAAATAAGTAGTTTTTATAAGCAGGACCACCTGGAACCACAGTCAACAAATTGGGAAAGATAGGAAAGAGGAGGGTCACATTCTCTCTGTGCTGCTCCCCAGAAATAAAGAGAATACTGTTGTCTGGTATAGTAGTCAACACAAAATTAAAATAATTACCAAACACAAAAGTCTAGGTAGGTTTTGTTGTTAAATAAATACCATTACATAAATGTTAAAAGAAGTTGAGAGGCCAGGGATTTGGCTCGGTGGTTCTGCCACTTGCCTCACAAGCACAAGGGCCCAAGTTCGATCCTCTGTACCAAAAAAAAAAAAAAAAAAAAAAGTTGAGAAGGCACGAAAACTTCTATTTGATTAGCTTATAGATATAATTTTCAGCTTACCCACACAATTGCTGTTAAAGATGAAATAGTATTCTAAACATCAGCATGAATTGCTAAAAATCTAAAACTGAACAAGAAATTAAAAATGAAACATCATTTCATATTTTATTGGGTGAGATACAAATTTCATTTAAATCTAGTTATAGTAAAGAAGATTCTAAAATATTAAGAGATTAACAAGGTAAATAAATATTAAGTAAGAAATAAAGAGAAAATAACAAAATGATAATAGCAGAAGCTTGTGGATTTATCATGAAACAGTGATGCAACAAATCCCTTTACAAAGGAGTAATAAAGTTTTTTGAAAATCAGCATTTCTTTCTCACCATTCACTAAATGTTATTCATCTTTTCAGGATTTCAGAGTGGTTAACAGAAACAGATCAGATGATGTCGATAAGTCAAGTATTTTATACCCTATTCACATCATCATTTCTCATCTTTCTAAACACATTCATCTGGAGACATTTAATAGTAAGCCATTATCAACTGTCCTCATAATATAACACTGCAGAGCAGAATGGAGAGCATTAAAGAGCAGAAGAAAGAGCTTAATTTACTATAATCTTTTAAACACATACTGCTGCTCTGTCCTATGACTTTGTTAACATACTAAATTTAGAGGGCATTTTATTTCTCATATGTCATTCTGATACAAGAATTAAACCCAGGATGTGTTCATTTACCCTGAAAGTATCTCCCCATTACACTCAGGATGAACCAATTTCCCTTGAATCACTTCGCTATTGGTAACAAGCATATTTGAAATCTAGCAACTTTTCAAAACATTGTATAGAGAATAATCAATGCCATCAATCTAAGATTCCTTGTCCAAAAGTCCCATTTTTAACTATGTGCCCAACAGCGGTCTTGTTCCTCTATCAGGCACATCTGTGGCTGGGCTATGGAGAAGGAGCTCACAGTTACTGGGGACCAAAACCAATGGCTCACCTCTCCTGGTTTACTTCCTGGTAGCACACCCTGTGCTCTAAGGATCACATTACTAAAAGACAACTGTCCCTATGTCTGGTGTGGGTTACAAATAAACTCGTAAGAGCCTATTTACTAGCTTATTGGAAAATGCAGTTTAACAAATACAGCCAGGTATTTCACTTCTGTGCTTTAAAGCAATACAGAAATCCAGGGAAAGTAAGTTCAATAAATATTTTTAGTAGCTCAGTACATGTGAATAGAATTAAGTTCTTCTTAAAAAGGTTTACTTTTTAATACTGTCACAAGGATACATTCAATTTTATACTTTCTAGTACAAAAAGGATTCCAGTTCTATAATATTCCCAGAAATCCAAAGGTCTGAATGAAAAATGCCAAATGTATATCCCTATTTTAAAAATACAAATGATCATATTTATATGGCAATGAGGAAAAAAAAAATCAGTGACAGTGGCAATGAAAGAAAAACTCCTAATCTGTTTCTCAAGTTATAAAATATTCCATCCACTTTTGCACTTTTACAGATGTTTACAAATATCTTACAATTATAAGTTAAAAATCTATTAGAGAATACACATCACAACCCAGCACTATGATACAAGTTCAGCCATGCTAAAATTAATGGCCCAGCAGTAATCTTTATTTGATTATAATAAAGTTAAATTATCAGTTGATTTTGTTGAATGACTTTTTTTCCTAAACTTTCCATAAAACAATCACTTGTCTTAAACATTATATATTAAATACCCAAACACGCAGCAAAACAATGCAGAATCACAGTAGTAATGTATAGATGTTCCTGTACTTAGCACGGCTCACCATGTAATTTTCCAGCCTGTGGCCATTCACAAGCAGGAGATGCTGTCTTAGAGCCAGAACTTCCCACTTCCCAGGCTGGGGATACGGAGCAGGACCCTCTCTCCTCGTGTGAGCAGGGCAATGAGCCACATCTCAGTCACACCCAGTATGCTGCTGTGCACGGAGGTGAAGCTACAACACTTGGTGGTTTGAGTGTATGAAATGCATTTCTGACAACAGCTATTTTCAAATGATGATTGCTTTAGGCAGGATGTAATACCATTCTAAGTCAAAGAACACCTATATTATGCAGCTCTTTTTGGCCTTAAGAAAGTGATCCTGTCATTTATGACAAAATGGATGAGTCTGGGGGACATTACACTCACTGAGAAGAGCAGGCACAAAAAGACAAATCCCACTTGATTTTAAGATTCTCGGAATCTTAAGAAGTCAAATTTGTGGAAGAGGATAGGAGAAAGGTATGTGCCAGTGGCTGGAGCCTGAGGGAATGGGGAGATGTTGTTCAAAGGGGGCAAACTTCACATATGCTGGGTAAATAAGGTCAGAAGATCTAATGTACAACACAGTGACAAGAGTTAATGATACTGCGTTACAGTCAGCCCTCTATGCTCATGGGTTCTGCATTCACGGACCAACAAGTCATGGACTGGAAATATCTAGGAAAAAAAAACGCTTTTCTGTAGTAAATATATAGACTGTTTATTTCCTCATAATTCTCTAAACAATACAGTTTAACAATTATTTAAATATTGTCTTAGGCATTTTAAGTAATCTAGAGATGATTTAAAGCCAAAGCCCTAAACTCTGGGCAATGGACAGTACTGATTTAGGGCTGGGTGGGAACTGGGCCAGACAGCAGGAGGTGAGCTGCGGTGATAAAGTGATACTTTATCTGTATCTACAAAGGCTTCCCAGTGTTAGTATTACTGCCTCCAATCAGATCAGTGAGGGATTAGATTCTCAAAGGAGGCCAAACCCTACTGTGAAGGATATAAATTACCTGCTCCTTGTAAGAATCTAATGCCTGATGATCTGAGGTACAGCTGAGGCAGTGATACTAGCATTGGAAAGCAGCTGTCAATATAGGCTGACATTAGCAAAGAGGGTTGACTGCACAGAGACCATAATGACCATAACTGCTTGCAGACTCAGATCAAAGCCCTGTTAGGGAGCAGCAAGTTGACAATTAAGCTGCATCTGGTGGTAGGCTTCATAGTGGCAAGTGAGTTGATGTACTTCAACTGTACAGCTGCAATCGGTGACAGGCATTAAGTCAAAATCCAACACTTATTTTAGTCAGTGCCTGGCCCACCTGTTATTTTATTCATCAGTACCACCCGGTCCTCTTTTCCCACACTGTACATTTGTCTTGATCAGTTTTGCTAAATCCACAAGTTAACCTTACTCAAAATGATTAAAAAACAAACATCTGAGAGGTTCTTCAGAAAGGGAGGAAAGACTCAACGATGAGAGAAAAGAAGACTCTAAACTTGCCCACAAAAAGAAGGTGCATTTAAAAGAAAATGAGATTAAGGGTTCACTGCAGCAGGTGATTTACATTCTTCAAGCCTCCTCATATAATACATGGCAATCTGCTGTAAAGTGGTGAAACCTTCAAAACTGCTTTGTCACATGGAGACGAAGCATCCTGCATTAAAAGACAAGCTTTGGAGTTTTTCAAAAGAAAAATACAAGAAGAAGAACAGAAGCAATTGTTAAAGGCCACCATGTTATCAAATGTGTCTGCACTTAAAATATTACTCTTTCATGGCTAACTGCACTGATAAAGCTTCCTAAGATGACCTCAGTCTTGGTGAAGTACTGATTCTGCCCCCTGCTAAGGGCATCTGTTGTGAGCTTTTAGGAAAGGCTGCTGTTCAAAAGGTGGCACCTGTTTCTCTTCTGATTTGCACCATACTACACAAACTGATGGAACAGTAGAAGATACTGAGGCACACTTGTTAGAGCAGGTTAATGGGTCATCATGGTACACAACCCAGGTTGACGAGTCTACCGATGCTGACAACAGGCAGTGATGATTATTTTTGTGTGATACGCTTTTCAGGAGGATGTGCATATGTCAAGTGTACTTTTGTTGCCAACCAACCCTACAGCTGGTAGAGCTATTGATGTCTTTGAATGATTATATATTGGGAAAGCCAAATTGGTTATTCTGTGTCAGTATATCCTGACAGAAATTGGACAGCTTTCTGGTTTCACTTTTTGATCACAGATGTCATTTCTGAATGTGAGTTTAGGCACTATGTCATCCACACAGAAATGCTGGCTAGCCAAAAAATGTTATCTACAAAATGTTAACAACATTTTGCAGAATGTGATTAAAATCAGCAACCTCATACTGAACTCAACATCTGTTCCAGCAGCTCTGTAAGAACCTCGACACAGAGCATACACACCTTACAAAGAAGTGACAGGGCTTTCTAAAGGTAGATCCTAAACTAGAGTTTCTGAGTTATAACAGCTGTTCTAGTATTTCTTATAGAAAAGCAATCACCAGTGACAGTACATTTCAGTGACACAGAATGGGTTGCAGAACTTGCTTACTCATGTGATATATTCAACCTGCTCAATGGACTTAACCTGTCATTTTAAGGGACAACAACTGTTTTTAAGTTGGCAGGTAAAATGGTTGCATTCAAAGCCAAACTGGAATGACAGGGGGTGACAGGTGAACACTCAACATTTTCATTTATTTCAAACTAGCAGAGATTTTAAGAGACTGACCCAGGGAATTCTTTTTCCGCCCTGTTACATAATCATCCATTTTCACTTCCAAAAGGGTTTGAGGATTACTTTCTTATCCCCAGACTGGGAAGGAATGGACCTGTACCCCATTTATGATTAGGCAGATGAATCAACTTTGTCCACGCTGAAAGATGATCAACTGCTTGATTTGTAAATGACAGTGGTCTTAAAACTACATTGAAGAGAACTTCAAATCTTTATATATTCTGGATTAAAGTCAAGTTGGAATATCCTGAGATTGCCATCAAAGTACTGAAAGGCATGCTTCTATTTCCAACTTCTTATATTCATAAAGCAGAAATTTTTGCAGTGACAGTAACCAAAAGGAGACTGCAGAGGAAACTGGATGTAACCAACACTGTTAGAATCACTCTGGAGCGTCTGGAGTAAACACATATTTTGGGAGTCACTGTCTCCCATCACCTTCACATGGGATTGTTTAGTTACAGAAAAACAAGCTTAGCTATCATACTAATTCTGCACTGTGGTGAGCTGTAAAATTATTTCATTATATACTGCAATGTACTAATAATAGAAATAAAGTACATGGTAAAACTAATGCTTTTGAATTACCCTGGAAAAAAATTTTTTTCACGAAACCAGTCCCTGGTGCCAAAATGGTTGGCGACTGCTGATTTAATGATATGAGGTTGTATGCAGATCATATGCAGGTACTAGACTATAAATTTATTTACTTGAAGTACTGGGGAAGGAAATCAGGGCCTTTGTACTGTGATATATCCCCATCCCGTTTTTTAAAATGTTGAGACAAAGTCTTGCTAAGTTGCCCAGACTGGGTTAGAACTTGGATTCTTCTGCCTCAACGCCCCCTGAATGCTGGAATTATAGGTGTGCACCACGGGCCTTTTTATATAAGGTACTTTAACATCTGTGAACTTTGGTATCTGTGATGGGGGGGAGTTGTACTGAAACAAATCCCCTAAGGCTACTGAGATACTATATAAAGTTTTACATATAAACACACAGAACTATGTGGTGGATATATTAAGTAGTCTCCTTACACAATGTATACATATACAGTACTAAAACATATTATACACCTTAAGTATAAACAATTATTATTTGTACCTCAATTAAGTGGGAAAAATTTTAAAGAACAGTATTTGTACAGCATGACCAGGGATGGGTATATCGATTCACAGACTAGCATGCCTGAAACATACCAAGAGCAAAAGTATATAAACCTTTTCACATTTTTGAATTGAATTAAAGTGCAATGAGACCAAACTAAATATTAAGTATAACATGTCAAAAATACTTTTGGTTATCTAAGTTATAATATTATTCCTTATACAATGGAATGGCAGATTGCCTAAGAACTTGAGTTAGCTCTGTCCAAATATACCTTTGTGTAATAATAGGCAGAAGCTCTTGAATTAACCTGGAAAAAAAACAGAAACAAAACAAAACATGCTCTGACCCTATCATCTAGAAGTTGTATGCATGGAGTCACAAAAAACGGTTTGTTGAGACTATGAACAAAACTTAAATACCATTTTCTCATACTTACTAAGGTTTGTATCTCTTACCACTCTAATGTTCATTTTTAGTGATAATGAATGCTATTTTCTATTTTTTATCTTAAAAACTCAAATGTTCCAAATATCTATACTTACATATGTATAATACTTCTCAAATAATAAGACTTATAAAAGTCATATATTTGCATTCAGATGAGATGTGAGCAGGGAAAGAATCAATAAATGCTGCCAGTAGTCTGCAAGCTCATTTATATTTCCTAGTATACACAATACATGCTTAGTACATTGAGGAGTTGAATGGATTGAGGTACCAAGAAGTAACAAAGTGGAGGATGCAGTACAAATTGAAAAATGAGGCACAGCTATATTTTAAAAGGTATTCATTGCTCCCAATGGTATAGTTCTGAGACATTTAAAGAAATTCCTTTAAATTTCCAAACTCTGGGCTTCTCTGTTTTCTTTTCACTCCATCTCAGGATGTGGTTTGCATCTATCCTCTTACACCTATATATCCCTACCATGGCAATCTCGAGAAGATGTCTTTGGAAAAGATAATGGAAATTCTAACTTGTTAGGAAATAGAACAATCTGAGGTATCCAGTCACTAGAATAGCAGCCAGACCTACTTTTTTTTGTGAAAACTGCTTTTGGAAACAATCACAAACACTCGGACATCTATCAAAACTCCGACCTATTTTAAGGTAAGGCACAGGTGAAAAGCCAGCACCATCCAAAATCTACTCTTTGGGTGCCCATGAACATGAGCAAAATCACCTACATTTGGTTAATAATGAATATGTTGAACTAGGCACAACCTGTGGAGTTTTAACCATAATCCGTAATTGTTGAGTTGTATTTAAAAAAGAGGATAGATTGTGAGAAAACACCATTTCGTGATTTGGGAGATGAGTTTATGTAGATAGATACTACAGATCCAGAGCAAAGTCTGTAAATGGCTATGTTTGCTGTACGCCTGTTCCATAAGACTAAGATCATCAGCATCAGGATGTGCTCCTGGTCCATGTTACCAGCATCTCATAGAAATTGGTATCTTGGAGAGGCTCAAAAATAGTTTTCCAACATTTGAGTAGCCAGGTACTACAAGGAGATGCAAGTAAAAGATCAGAGGTATTTGATGTTTTGACATCGGCATGCTCATCACAATCTTTCATACTGAGCATTCACAACGCTGTTTTACCACTTTATGCCTATCTTATTTTACCTTTTAAAGTTCCTAACAAGTAAAAATGAGAGAGAGAGGAAAGAAAAGAGGATAAGGCCATAGCACGTCAGAAGCAGAAGACTTTTGTGATGAAAGATAACTGGTAGAATGACTAAAATGGTCACTGGTGGAAAAATCCATCACTACTAACATTCAGTATATCTGTGATGTATACAACTTATTTTCTATTTTCCTAAACAGTAATTACCTTTAAAACTTGAATGAAAGTAAGCTTATATTTATGGACATACTGATGAGGAAAGCATGAGCAAGAACAGCTGGTCTGCTCAGAGTAACTGACACCCCTGAGGCCAAGAGACAGCAGGAAGAGCAGTCAGTAGCATCAGTCCACACTGGGAGGCAGAGTTCTGCCCACCAGGTAGCAAACCTGTTTAATCAAAGGTTAAGTAGGCACTATTTAAATTAAAAAAAAAAAACTTTGGGATATATTTGAGTTATTAATGTTAGTAAGTTAAATGGTTGTGTAATCATCGGTCACCAGGATGGACTTTTTGGTGATTTCTGTTGCCACTCAAACTCTGTAGCTACCCCATCATTTGTACCCCACAGGTACAGGTACAGAGACAGCAGAGTTCGGACACGACCGTAAACAAGGCAACAAAGGGATTCAAATGAAAAGGGACACTTGTGACTTTAATTGACACTCCCTTTCTACTTCCAACTTTGTAGAGTACATAAGTGAAAGCCGAATGCGTACACAGAGCAGGAAAGCGAATGAATGGCTGAGAACCCACTGGGTGGCCAGGTCAACAAGCCAATAAACTTTATATTTTTAACTTGGCCAGGTTATTATGGAAAGAAAGTGATCTCATTACACGTTGGGCACAAAACCATGAGCTCTTTAAGCAAAGTAGAAATTTATATGTAACAGAAAACAGAATATAAAGCCCTTGTTTATAAATGACTTTTCTTTTTTAACTTGACCTGAAGTTTCAGTGTTTTTCATAAACACCTGTTTTTACGCATGAATTTCTCTTTCAATCCTTCAGCAGGTTATCTAACCACGGAACCACCTTAAGCTAGTTACACAAACAGACCATTTATAGCTTCCTAGCTCTGTAACAGAAGCTACAAAAGTCCCTTACATTATTTTGAGCAGGAGTGAGGTACAGCAGGGCGGGGGTAGAAGCTGTGAGTCCCAGAAGCTGCGAGTCTCAGCCCCTAAGTGAACTTCCAGGCACTTTTCCCATTTGGACTCCTGAAAGGAGGCGGGATTAGAGGAACAGGAAAAAACCAGCGTCTGCCAGAGAAGGGGATGAGTACGTGAGGCAAGTCCCTAGCATTTTCGCTCCCTGAAAACCCTTCAGCACTTCAGAAATGTAATTCAATTAAATGCAAGGAGAAAGACGTGTGTCACAGAGAAGCAGTTTCCGTATATGATGAATAAAATGATTCATGTACATGACCTCTCAGGCCCCTTACAGCTCTAAGGCTATGAAAGAACAGTATTCCCAAACAACATTTTAGGCACCTAAAAACAAAACTCTGCATATAAAAAACTCATTAGCAAACAGAAAAGACAAATGAAAACTGGGAAAAATATGTGCAGACTGTATCACAGAGCACAGGTAACTTATTCCTAACCTATAAAACATTTGCACGTAAATGAGACAAAGACATGGCTTTAACTCTGAAAAGATGCTCAACCGGGCTCTGTATAAGAACAAAAATACAATGAGATTGCAATTTTAAGGTGGGCAAAAATCGAATAAAAGTGCACAAAATCTAGACAACATATCCTGTTGGTTAAAGCAGTAGAGAAACAGCTTCATATATTTCTGGTAAAAATATAAAACAAGACATCATCCTTGGAGGGGAATTATAAGTTCATTTAGTTTCTGATCATGAACTCCAATTCTAAGAATCTCTTCCAAAGATACTCAGGAAAAAATAAATATACACAAAGTCATTTGTTGTGTATTTGTATTAGCAAAATAGATAATACAGATGACCATCAACTAGGCAGTGATTAAAAAAAAAGTTTGTACATCCATACAGTGGGATAATAAGAAGCTATAAAATAGAGCACAGACCATCTTTACACACTGTTATATAATGATTTCCACAGTAAACTGTTACATAAGATATAAGATAGTCAGGGCATGGTGGCACACACTTGTAATCCCAGCGTTCTGGAGGCTGAAGCAGGAGGACCAAAAGTCTGAGTACACTCTGGGCAATTTAGTGACTTAATAAGACCCAGACTCAAAATTAAAAAAAAAAAATTAAAAGTATTCTTAAACACTGAGTGCAAAAATGAATATATTAATGCTGTTAAGTTTGTTTCATTGTGTGCCTGCTGGCATTGCTATTCTAAGAAACTGGGAGTACTTTTGAATAAAGCAAATGTCACTGAGAACTGGGACTTTTGAGATAGGACCGGGGAGCTATAGCTACAACACCGTGAGTTTGATCGATCTATGTGAAGGTATGTCATATTTTGCATTTAGTAAACATTCTATGCATGAATTTACTAGCTTTGCTTACTGAAAAAGCCTACAAGTAATGGCCAACTCTGATGCAGTGTGTCCTTGGATCCCAGGCATTGAAATGCCTAGATTATGGTTTTTAAAACTCTGTTTCCTACTAAAAGTACCAAGACTCTGTGCAAAAGTATCTTATTACAGATCTAGGCCCAGGAAAAGTACACAAATCTACAAAGAAAGAAGCTATAAAAGACTCTTGGGATCATATCAAAAGGACTCAGGAAGAACCCAGAAGATATACTCACAGATCAAAGATAGTGAAAAATATGACCAATTAGAAGAATAATAACTGCCAGGATTGAAACATAAAAGACATGAAAAACCCATGAGTTTATGATTATTCTCAAACACATATATAAACACCTCGCTGGGCTATCTCTAAAGGATGTAAGGAAACAAGCTTATTGTTTAATGCTGGTAAACATATTTGTTCTTTTTCTTTTGTATAAACTATACTTCAGGTAACAGTTGATCAAGGGCTGTTTTTCTTAGTTAATAAAGAAGGGAGGGTAAAAATCGAATATCACCATTTTATAGGCTATAGTGAATCTAGTTAATTAACAATGCCTTGTAACACAGAGACAACCAGTAATGAAGGGTCTCCTCAAAAACTTCACCATATCACTCTCTAAAGTAGTATCCTTGTGTATTCATAAATATACATATTTCAAACCTAAATAAGAGTAACACTCTTGATCCACTCACCAGTCTGCAAATGACAACAATATCCAGACTACAAGGAAACGGCATGGGACAATCCCATTTTTCAACAAATAAGGTGCAAGGGGGAAAAAGACATAGATAAGAAACATGTATGAAGGGGGGCATATTAACCAATGGCAATTCATGAGCTTCATGTGAACAAATAAATCATTAAAAATACATGGGAACATGTATACATATAATCTATATATGCATGCACTGTATATCCATGTGTATGTTTGTACATACCTGTCTATGTATTCACGAGTCACACCTAACATAGATAATTGGGGAAATGTGAATGCAGACCAAGGCATCTGCTATTAAGCAAGGTTTAGTTTTTAGACACGATAAAGATATTGTTTAAAGAAAAAGAGTTTTAAATTGTCTTCTGGAGAAATATACTGAAATATTCATAGGTGAATTGGTACAATGTATGAGATTTGTTTCAGAATTGAGGAGGGGATAAATGGAAGAAATGAAAGACAGTTGAGGTTAGGCTAAATTGGGTGGGTGATAAGTACAGAGGAATTCACTGTAACCATTCACCCTATTGTAGGCAGTACCAAAGTTTTCTAAAATAAAGTTAAAAGAAATATGAACACAAAAATTAAAAAAATTAGATAGCTAATATTAGCCAGCAATGACACTGATATCATCAAACTACATATTCCACCTTAGGAGTCCTCCATGAGCACCTGAGGAGCTGAACTACAACCATTAATGAACACCAATGAAAGAACAAATTGTGTCATCTCCCCAGGCTGGCAGAACAGGAAAAGAAGCTGAAAACCACTGTATAAACACCGTAAGAGTAAGGGATATGTGGAGTCACCCAATATTTACCCCATGCCTGACATTCAGGTGGTACTCAAGAAACACGTGGTGAATTAGTGATGACCCTGGGAGGTACAAACAGCAGACCAAAAAGCAACTAACTGCCAAGTGTGCAAAAAGCACTCATATTTAATAAAAATAAATCAAACAGGTGAGTTCAGAGAGCAGGGCTCTGTTTCAAGTGGAATAGGTTTCTTTTATAAAGCCACAAGTCAGTCACTTCTAATAGCTAAAAGTAAACTATAATAAAAATAGTTTTAAACACAACTGGGTGGGGTGTGGCTAGCAAATATTTGGATTCTACAATCTGTTTTGGACAAGACAGTGCTTCTTATGTGACTAACAAAACAAATAGTAGCCAGATTCTGTGAGCTGAAATAGTATACCTATTTGCAAAAAGGGCTCACTGCCCAAGGCTTACCAATAAAGACACAACATTTTTCAAAGTTAAAGAATATAGAACAACTAGTGCCCACACATATTTACATATTCCCAAGAGAAGGCATGTGACACCGAGGATGGATTTTTTCTTTCCTGTCTCTATAGTATAAATGGAGCCAAGTCTACCTTGGAATATGGGGAACAGCAGAATACTTCAAACATAAGAATAATCTAATTTTAAAGCTAGGAGGAGCTTAAAAACCATCTTGTCCAAAATTTTCATTCCGGTGATGAAAAACTAGATACCATTCTACATAATAATGAATAACTGAAAATAGCTACGACAGTCACACTTGAACAGTACTCAGGTACAAAGTGTTAGGTATCAGGAGCTGAAAATTCAGCTTCCAGTTCACACGAATGTATCTAACAGAGGAATAGTCTCAGTCTGAATTACAGGAAAAGCAGTGTGTCTACGTAGACATATATACACACAAAAATACTTATGTATTTCTGATAATTCCTTTCAAAACACATTTTTCCTAGATTTGAAGAGCATCTAATAGTACCTCAACTACTTTTTAAAAATCTTCTCCTATGAACCATAAGCAAATGGAAGGCAGCTGTTTCCTTCACTTGTTTTTGTAGTCTCTCACAGATGCAGCGAAGTTCACATTATAATTACAAAAGCGATTCCTTACATAATTTTCAAATGATGAAAGAATTATAATACAAACTGATTCTCTTGATAATCTAAACTGACATATAAGCTGTATTTCTTGAGCATTACACAGAGACATAACTGAAAATGTAGATTTTTAAGTACGTCAATTAATAAAATACTTGAAAGTGAGACAGGAGGAGAGGGCAAGTGCTCTGCATTTACTGACCAGCCGCTATTGCGGGGGGGGGGGGG